>NW_026646280.1:0-182629 GCF_949987535.1 Balaenoptera acutorostrata
ATTCAGGAAAAAACGCATACGCCCTTTTTGGCCAAGGGCATCATTGTCCACGTTTTGCCGCTTTTCATGTGCTTTCAAGGCGATTCGAATCTACCTCCTGAAATCTGTTTCCTGCAATTCTGCCTTGCTTTCAAAGCCTCTTCGTTGCCTTCCCTTAATATATTTGTGGACGAGAGGTATCATTTAAAACTCTGCAGGTTTGTGAATTGCAGTGCCCCTGAGCTCCATTTTTCAACTCGCTTTTTTGGGAGCTGGCCGCAAAAGCGCAGGATTGCTTCAGGCCCTCTTCTGGTTCTGGGGGGCAGGCTGAGCTTGTGCTTAATTCTTCTTCCTGATGGGAAAATAGAGTGACCTGTGCCTGTCCCAACACCTAGAGCTAGTCTCTCATTGGTTCCCCCTCTTCCCGTTCATCCTCAGGACAATTTGCAACCTGTACGGAACAGGAGGGTAAAGGTGCTGATTCTCCAAGGAGGGAGATGGCTAGTAAATCGGCTGGAATGGCGAACCCGAGCAAAGGAGATGAGAAATGAGGTGCGTTTTAGAAACCTTTCCCGATCACACAGTGTACCATCTTCTGGGTTTCTCATGCCTGTTTTCGACGTAGGAAGATGCCCTTGAACCTGGAGATTTGGGACCCATGGGATGGGTACCATGCAGTATTACTTGAAAGGGTCTGCGTTGGCTCACCCAACCTCACCGAACCTCTCAGCCCCAAGAGTGTCCACCCTTATGTCTCAATCAGCTGTGGGTCTAGATATGGTCAATCCAGGTTGCATCACAGCCCCTGAACGAATTTTGGAAGAATTTCTCTCTCTTTCACTGTCTTTGTTTCACGGGTTTTGAAAAGTAATTTATTTTTATAATGGGGTTTAGCTGCTTTTCACGGCTGTGTTTATGCCGCTTTACACCCCCTTGACTCACTTACAGAGAGATATCAATACATAGGTTTGAAGATTCTTACTAGTCAGATATATTCTTGTGCGGTGAATCGGGTGTGTTGAGTCCAGTTCACTGAAAAAGGAATAGGTCTTGTCTCTTAGATATTGGGTTTATGGAACGGTATCTGAGCTAATTTGAAACCCTTGTTTTATGCATCACCCCACCTCACCTTTCCCGTTCAGCAGCCATAGTGTGTTTTCTAAACGTGTGACTCTGTTCTGTTTTGTAATTCAGTTCAAGTGTAGCGGTTTTTACATTCCCTCTAGAAGTGATATCTTATGATAAGTGTCTTTTTCTGTGTGACTTATTTCACTTAGAATCGTCGTACCTAAATCCACTCATCGTGCTGCTACTAGCCTTATGACGTTGATTTCATGGCTGAGTGATATTCCATTGTACATGAGGACCCCAACTTCTTTATCCATTTTTCTCTTTCCTAGGATATTTAAGGTGTAATGAAGTGGGGGTTCTTGTCAACAGAGCAGCCCTAAACTTTGGGGTGCCTGTGTCTTGCTGATTTTTAGTTTTCCCAATTTATACGCCCATGAGTGGAAGTGCCCTATGCTCTCCAAGCTGTGTTTTTTAGATGTTTCAGAACACACCGTACACTTCTCCAGAGTGGCTGTTGGCAATTTACATCCCACCCATCAGCGTAGCAAGGCTCCCATTTCTCCATGGCCGGTCCTGCATTTCTGGTTTGGACACTTTTTTCCGCATGGCCCTTTTGCCCGCTGGGAAGCGAGACTTCTTTGGAGCGCTGATTGGCCTTTCCAGGTTGCTTGGTTGGCCAAAAAGGGCGTATGCGTTTTTTCCTGAATATATTCAGGAAAAAACGCATACGCCCTTTTTGGCCAAGGGCATCATTGTCCACGTTTTGCCGCTTTTCATGTGCTTTCAAGGCGATTCGAATCTACCTCCTGAAATCTGTTTCCTGCAATTCTGCCTTGCTTTCAAAGCCTCTTCGTTGCCTTCCCTTAATATATTTGTGGACGAGAGGTATCATTTAAAACTCTGCAGGTTTGTGAATTGCAGTGCCCCTGAGCTCCATTTTTCAACTCGCTTTTTTGGGAGCTGGCCGCAAAAGCGCAGGATTGCTTCAGGCCCTCTTCTGGTTCTGGGGGGCAGGCTGAGCTTGTGCTTAATTCTTCTTCCTGATGGGAAAATAGAGTGACCTGTGCCTGTCCCAACACCTAGAGCTAGTCTCTCATTGGTTCCCCCTCTTCCCGTTCATCCTCAGGACAAATTGCAACCTGTACGGAACAGGAGGGTAAAGGTGCTGATTCTCCAAGGAGGGAGATGGCTAGTAAATCGGCTGGAATGGCGAACCCGAGCAAAGGAGATGAGAAATGAGGTGCGTTTTAGAAACCTTTCCCGATCACACAGTGTACCATCTTCTGGGTTTCTCATGCCTGTTTTCGACGTAGGAAGATGCCCTTGAACCTGGAGATTTGGGACCCATGGGATGGGTACCATGCAGTATTACTTGAAAGGGTCTGCGTTGGCTCACCCAACCTCACCGAACCTCTCAGCCCCAAGAGTGTCCACCCTTATGTCTCAATCAGCTGTGGGTCTAGATATGGTCAATCCAGGTTGCATCACAGCCCCTGAACGAATTTTGGAAGAATTTCTCTCTCTTTCACTGTCTTTGTTTCACGGGTTTTGAAAAGTAATTTATTTTTATAATGGGGTTTAGCTGCTTTTCACGGCTGTGTTTATGCCGCTTTACACCCCCTTGACTCACTTACAGAGAGATATCAATACATAGGTTTGAAGATTCTTACTAGTCAGATATATTCTTGTGCAGTGAATAGGGGGTGTTGAGTCCAGTTCACTGAAAAAGGAATAGGTCTTGTCTCTTACATATTGGGTTTATGGAACGGTATCTGAGCTAATTTGAAACCCTTGTTTTATGCATCACCCCACCTCACCTTTCCCGTTCAGCAGCCATAGTGTGTTTTCTAAACGTGTGACTCTGTTCTGTTTTGTAATTCAGTTCAAGTGTAGCGGTTTTTACATTCCCTCTAGAAGTGATATCTTATGATAAGTGTCTTTTTCTGTGTGACTTATTTCACTTAGAATCGTCGTACCTAAATCCACTCATCGTGCTGCTACTAGCCTTATGACGTTGATTTCATGGCTGAGTGATATTCCATTGTACATGAGGACCCCAACTTCTTTATCCATTTTTCTCTTTCCTAGGATATTTAAGGTGTAATGAAGTGGGGGTTCTTGTCAACAGAGCAGCTCTAAACTTTGGGGTGCCTGTGTCTTGCTGATTTTTAGTTTTCCCAATTTATACGCCCATGAGTGGAAGTGCCCTATGCTCTCCAAGCTGTGTTTTTTAGATGTTTCAGAACACACCGTACACTTCTCCAGAGTGGCTGTTGGCAATTTACATCCCACCCATCAGCGTAGCAAGGCTCCCATTTCTCCATGGCCGGTCCTGCATTTCTGGTTTGGACACTTTTTTCCGCATGGCCCTTTTGCCCGCTGGGAAGCGAGACTTCTTTGGAGCGCTGATTGGCCTTTCCAGGTTGCTTGGTTGGCCAAAAAGGGCGTATGCGTTTTTTCCTGAATATATTCAGGAAAAAACGCATACGCCCTTTTTGGCCAAGGGCATCATTGTCCACGTTTTGCCGCTTTTCATGTGCTTTCAAGGCGATTCGAATCTACCTCCTGAAATCTGTTTCCTGCAATTCTGCCTTGCTTTCAAAGCCTCTTCGTTGCCTTCCCTTAATATATTTGTGGACGAGAGGTATCATTTAAAACTCTGCAGGTTTGTGAATTGCAGTGCCCCTGAGCTCCATTTTTCAACTCGCTTTTTTGGGAGCTGGCCGCAAAAGCGCAGGATTGCTTCAGGCCCTCTTCTGGTTCTGGGGGGCAGGCTGAGCTTGTGCTTAATTCTTCTTCCTGATGGGAAAATAGAGTGACCTGTGCCTTTCCCAACACCTAGAGCTAGTCTCTCATTGGTTCCCCCTCTTCCCGTTCATCCTCAGGACAATTTGCAACCTGTACGGAACAGGAGGGTAAAGGTGCTGATTCTCCAAGGAGGGAGATGGCTAGTAAATCGGCTGGAATGGCGAACCCGAGCAAAGGAGATGAGAAATGAGGTGCGTTTTAGAAACCTTTCCCGATCACACGGTGTACCATCTTCTGGGTTTCTCATGCCTGTTTTCGACGTAGGAAGATGCCCTTGAACCTGGAGATTTGGGACCCATGGGATGGGTACCATGCAGTATTACTTGAAAGGGTCTGCGTTGGCTCACCCAACCTCACCGAACCTCTCAGCCCCAAGAGTGTCCACCCTTATGTCTCAATCAGCTGTGGGTCTAGATATGGTCAATCCAGGTTGCATCACAGCCCCTGAACGAATTTTGGAAGAATTTCTCTCTCTTTCACTGTCTTTGTTTCACGGGTTTTGAAAAGTAATTTATTTTTATAATGGGGTTTAGCTGCTTTTCACGGCTGTGTTTATGCCGCTTTACACCCCCTTGACTCACTTACAGAGAGATATCAATACATAGGTTTGAAGATTCTTACTAGTCAGACATATTCTTGTGCGGTGAATAGGGGGTGTTGAGTCCAGTTCACTGAAAAAGGAATAGGTCTTGTCTCTTACATATTGGGTTTATGGAACGGTATCTGAGCTAATTTGAAACCCTTGTTTTATGCATCACCCCACCTCACCTTTCCCGTTCAGCAGCCATAGTGTGTTTTCTAAACGTGTGACTCTGTTCTGTTTTGTAATTCAGTTCAAGTGTAGCGGTTTTTACATTCCCTCTAGAAGTGATATCTTATGATAAGTGTCTTTTTCTGTGTGACTTATTTCACTTAGAATCATCGTACCTAAATCCACTCATCGTGCTGCTACTAGCCTTATGACGTTGATTTCATGGCTGAGTGATATTCCATTGTACATGAGGACCCCAACTTCTTTATCCATTTTTCTCTTTCCTAGGATATTTAAGGTGTAATGAAGTGGGGGTTCTTGTCAACAGAGCAGCCCTAAACTTTGGGGTGCCTGTGTCTTGCTGATTTTTAGTTTTCCCAATTTATACGCCCATGAGTGGAAGTGCCCTATGCTCTCCAAGCTGTGTTTTTTAGATGTTTCAGAACACACCGTACACTTCTCCAGAGTGGCTGTTGGCAATTTACATCCCACCCATCAGCGTAGCAAGGCTCCCATTTCTCCATGGCCGGTCCTGCATTTCTGGTTTGGACACTTTTTTCCGCATGGCCCTTTTGCCCGCTGGGAAGCGAGACTTCTTTGGAGCGCTGATTGGCCTTTCCAGGTGGCTTGGTTGGCCAAAAAGGGCGTATGCGTTTTTTCCTGAATATATTCAGGAAAAAACGCATACGCCCTTTTTGGCCAAGGGCATCATTGTCCACGTTTTGCCGCTTTTCATGTGCTTTCAAGGCGATTCGAATCTACCTCCTGAAATCTGTTTCCTGCAATTCTGCCTTGCTTTCAAAGCCTCTTCGTTGCCTTCCCTTAATATATTTGTGGACGAGAGGTATCATTTAAAACTCTGCAGGTTTGTGAATTGCAGTGCCCCTGAGCTCCATTTTTCAACTCGCTTTTTTGGGAGCTGGCCGCAAAAGCGCAGGATTGCTTCAGGCCCTCTTCTGGTTCTGGGGGGCAGGCTGAGCTTGTGCTTAATTCTTCTTCCTGATGGGAAAATAGAGTGACCTGTGCCTGTCCCAACACCTAGAGCTAGTCTCTCATTGGTTCCCCCTCTTCCCGTTCATCCTCAGGACAATTTGCAACCTGTACGGAACAGGAGGGTAAAGGTGCTGATTCTCCAAGGAGGGAGATGGCTAGTAAATCGGCTGGAATGGCGAACCCGAGCAAAGGAGATGAGAAATGAGGTGCGTTTTAGAAACCTTTCCCGATCACACAGTGTACCATCTTCTGGGTTTCTCATGCCTGTTTTCGACGTAGGAAGATGCCCTTGAACCTGGAGATTTGGGACCCATGGGATGGGTACCATGCAGTATTACTTGAAAGGGTCTGCGTTGGCTCACCCAACCTCACCGAACCTCTCAGCCCCAAGAGTGTCCACCCTTATGTCTCAATCAGCTGTGGGTCTAGATATGGTCAATCCAGGTTGCATCACAGCCCCTGAACGAATTTTGGAAGAATTTCTCTCTCTTTCACTGTCTTTGTTTCACGGGTTTTGAAAAGTAATTTATTTTTATAATGGGGTTTAGCTGCTTTTCACGGCTGTGTTTATGCCGCTTTACACCCCCTTGACTCACTTACAGAGAGATATCAATACATAGGTTTGAAGATTCTTACTAGTCAGATATATTCTTGTGCGGTGAATCGGGTGTGTTGAGTCCAGTTCACTGAAAAAGGAATAGGTCTTGTCTCTTAGATATTGGGTTTATGGAACGGTATCTGAGCTAATTTGAAACCCTTGTTTTATGCATCACCCCACCTCACCTTTCCCGTTCAGCAGCCATAGTGTGTTTTCTAAACGTGTGACTCTGTTCTGTTTTGTAATTCAGTTCAAGTGTAGCGGTTTTTACATTCCCTCTAGAAGTGATATCTTATGATAAGTGTCTTTTTCTGTGTGACTTATTTCACTTAGAATCGTCGTACCTAAATCCACTCATCGTGCTGCTACTAGCCTTATGACGTTGATTTCATGGCTGAGTGATATTCCATTGTACATGAGGACCCCAACTTCTTTATCCATTTTTCTCTTTCCTAGGATATTTAAGGTGTAATGAAGTGGGGGTTCTTGTCAACAGAGCAGCCCTAAACTTTGGGGTGCCTGTGTCTTGCTGATTTTTAGTTTTCCCAATTTATACGCCCATGAGTGGAAGTGCCCTATGCTCTCCAAGCTGTGTTTTTTAGATGTTTCAGAACACACCGTACACTTCTCCAGAGTGGCTGTTGGCAATTTACATCCCACCCATCAGCGTAGCAAGGCTCCCATTTCTCCATGGCCGGTCCTGCATTTCTGGTTTGGACACTTTTTTCCGCATGGCCCTTTTGCCCGCTGGGAAGCGAGACTTCTTTGGAGCGCTGATTGGCCTTTCCAGGTTGCTTGGTTGGCCAAAAAGGGCGTATGCGTTTTTTCCTGAATATATTCAGGAAAAAACGCATACGCCCTTTTTGGCCAAGGGCATCATTGTCCACGTTTTGCCGCTTTTCATGTGCTTTCAAGGCGATTCGAATCTACCTCCTGAAATCTGTTTCCTGCAATTCTGCCTTGCTTTCAAAGCCTCTTCGTTGCCTTCCCTTAATATATTTGTGGACGAGAGGTATCATTTAAAACTCTGCAGGTTTGTGAATTGCAGTGCCCCTGAGCTCCATTTTTCAACTCGCTTTTTTGGGAGCTGGCCGCAAAAGCGCAGGATTGCTTCAGGCCCTCTTCTGGTTCTGGGGGGCAGGCTGAGCTTGTGCTTAATTCTTCTTCCTGATGGGAAAATAGAGTGACCTGTGCCTGTCCCAACACCTAGAGCTAGTCTCTCATTGGTTCCCCCTCTTCCCGTTCATCCTCAGGACAATTTGCAACCTGTACGGAACAGGAGGGTAAAGGTGCTGATTCTCCAAGGAGGGAGATGGCTAGTAAATCGGCTGGAATGGCGAACCCGAGCAAAGGAGATGAGAAATGAGGTGCGTTTTAGAAACCTTTCCCGATCACACAGTGTACCATCTTCTGGGTTTCTCATGCCTGTTTTCGACGTAGGAAGATGCCCTTGAACCTGGAGATTTGGGACCCATGGGATGGGTACCATGCAGTATTACTTGAAAGGGTCTGCGTTGGCTCACCCAACCTCACCGAACCTCTCAGCCCCAAGAGTGTCCACCCTTATGTCTCAATCAGCTGTGGGTCTAGATATGGTCAATCCAGGTTGCATCACAGCCCCTGAACGAATTTTGGAAGAATTTCTCTCTCTTTCACTGTCTTTGTTTCACGGGTTTTGAAAAGTAATTTATTTTTATAATGGGGTTTAGCTGCTTTTCACGGCTGTGTTTATGCCGCTTTACACCCCCTTGACTCACTTACAGAGAGATATCAATACATAGGTTTGAAGATTCTTACTAGTCAGATATATTCTTGTGCGGTGAATCGGGTGTGTTGAGTCCAGTTCACTGAAAAAGGAATAGGTCTTGTCTCTTAGATATTGGGTTTATGGAACGGTATCTGAGCTAATTTGAAACCCTTGTTTTATGCATCACCCCACCTCACCTTTCCCGTTCAGCAGCCATAGTGTGTTTTCTAAACGTGTGACTCTGTTCTGTTTTGTAATTCAGTTCAAGTGTAGCGGTTTTTACATTCCCTCTAGAAGTGATATCTTATGATAAGTGTCTTTTTCTGTGTGACTTATTTCACTTAGAATCGTCGTACCTAAATCCACTCATCGTGCTGCTACTAGCCTTATGACGTTGATTTCATGGCTGAGTGATATTCCATTGTACATGAGGACCCCAACTTCTTTATCCATTTTTCTCTTTCCTAGGATATTTAAGGTGTAATGAAGTGGGGGTTCTTGTCAACAGAGCAGCCCTAAACTTTGGGGTGCCTGTGTCTTGCTGATTTTTAGTTTTCCCAATTTATACGCCCATGAGTGGAAGTGCCCTATGCTCTCCAAGCTGTGTTTTTTAGATGTTTCAGAACACACCGTACACTTCTCCAGAGTGGCTGTTGGCAATTTACATCCCACCCATCAGCGTAGCAAGGCTCCCATTTCTCCATGGCCGGTCCTGCATTTCTGGTTTGGACACTTTTTTCCGCATGGCCCTTTTGCCCGCTGGGAAGCGAGACTTCTTTGGAGCGCTGATTGGCCTTTCCAGGTTGCTTGGTTGGCCAAAAAGGGCGTATGCGTTTTTTCCTGAATATATTCAGGAAAAAACGCATACGCCCTTTTTGGCCAAGGGCATCATTGTCCACGTTTTGCCGCTTTTCATGTGCTTTCAAGGCGATTCGAATCTACCTCCTGAAATCTGTTTCCTGCAATTCTGCCTTGCTTTCAAAGCCTCTTCGTTGCCTTCCCTTAATATATTTGTGGACGAGAGGTATCATTTAAAACTCTGCAGGTTTGTGAATTGCAGTGCCCCTGAGCTCCATTTTTCAACTCGCTTTTTTGGGAGCTGGCCGCAAAAGCGCAGGATTGCTTCAGGCCCTCTTCTGGTTCTGGGGGGCAGGCTGAGCTTGTGCTTAATTCTTCTTCCTGATGGGAAAATAGAGTGACCTGTGCCTGTCCCAACACCTAGAGCTAGTCTCTCATTGGTTCCCCCTCTTCCCGTTCATCCTCAGGACAAATTGCAACCTGTACGGAACAGGAGGGTAAAGGTGCTGATTCTCCAAGGAGGGAGATGGCTAGTAAATCGGCTGGAATGGCGAACCCGAGCAAAGGAGATGAGAAATGAGGTGCGTTTTAGAAACCTTTCCCGATCACACAGTGTACCATCTTCTGGGTTTCTCATGCCTGTTTTCGACGTAGGAAGATGCCCTTGAACCTGGAGATTTGGGACCCATGGGATGGGTACCATGCAGTATTACTTGAAAGGGTCTGCGTTGGCTCACCCAACCTCACCGAACCTCTCAGCCCCAAGAGTGTCCACCCTTATGTCTCAATCAGCTGTGGGTCTAGATATGGTCAATCCAGGTTGCATCACAGCCCCTGAACGAATTTTGGAAGAATTTCTCTCTCTTTCACTGTCTTTGTTTCACGGGTTTTGAAAAGTAATTTATTTTTATAATGGGGTTTAGCTGCTTTTCACGGCTGTGTTTATGCCGCTTTACACCCCCTTGACTCACTTACAGAGAGATATCAATACATAGGTTTGAAGATTCTTACTAGTCAGATATATTCTTGTGCAGTGAATAGGGGGTGTTGAGTCCAGTTCACTGAAAAAGGAATAGGTCTTGTCTCTTACATATTGGGTTTATGGAACGGTATCTGAGCTAATTTGAAACCCTTGTTTTATGCATCACCCCACCTCACCTTTCCCGTTCAGCAGCCATAGTGTGTTTTCTAAACGTGTGACTCTGTTCTGTTTTGTAATTCAGTTCAAGTGTAGCGGTTTTTACATTCCCTCTAGAAGTGATATCTTATGATAAGTGTCTTTTTCTGTGTGACTTATTTCACTTAGAATCGTCGTACCTAAATCCACTCATCGTGCTGCTACTAGCCTTATGACGTTGATTTCATGGCTGAGTGATATTCCATTGTACATGAGGACCCCAACTTCTTTATCCATTTTTCTCTTTCCTAGGATATTTAAGGTGTAATGAAGTGGGGGTTCTTGTCAACAGAGCAGCTCTAAACTTTGGGGTGCCTGTGTCTTGCTGATTTTTAGTTTTCCCAATTTATACGCCCATGAGTGGAAGTGCCCTATGCTCTCCAAGCTGTGTTTTTTAGATGTTTCAGAACACACCGTACACTTCTCCAGAGTGGCTGTTGGCAATTTACATCCCACCCATCAGCGTAGCAAGGCTCCCATTTCTCCATGGCCGGTCCTGCATTTCTGGTTTGGACACTTTTTTCCGCATGGCCCTTTTGCCCGCTGGGAAGCGAGACTTCTTTGGAGCGCTGATTGGCCTTTCCAGGTTGCTTGGTTGGCCAAAAAGGGCGTATGCGTTTTTTCCTGAATATATTCAGGAAAAAACGCATACGCCCTTTTTGGCCAAGGGCATCATTGTCCACGTTTTGCCGCTTTTCATGTGCTTTCAAGGCGATTCGAATCTACCTCCTGAAATCTGTTTCCTGCAATTCTGCCTTGCTTTCAAAGCCTCTTCGTTGCCTTCCCTTAATATATTTGTGGACGAGAGGTATCATTTAAAACTCTGCAGGTTTGTGAATTGCAGTGCCCCTGAGCTCCATTTTTCAACTCGCTTTTTTGGGAGCTGGCCGCAAAAGCGCAGGATTGCTTCAGGCCCTCTTCTGGTTCTGGGGGGCAGGCTGAGCTTGTGCTTAATTCTTCTTCCTGATGGGAAAATAGAGTGACCTGTGCCTGTCCCAACACCTAGAGCTAGTCTCTCATTGGTTCCCCCTCTTCCCGTTCATCCTCAGGACAAATTGCAACCTGTACGGAACAGGAGGGTAAAGGTGCTGATTCTCCAAGGAGGGAGATGGCTAGTAAATCGGCTGGAATGGCGAACCCGAGCAAAGGAGATGAGAAATGAGGTGCGTTTTAGAAACCTTTCCCGATCACACAGTGTACCATCTTCTGGGTTTCTCATGCCTGTTTTCGACGTAGGAAGATGCCCTTGAACCTGGAGATTTGGGACCCATGGGATGGGTACCATGCAGTATTACTTGAAAGGGTCTGCGTTGGCTCACCCAACCTCACCGAACCTCTCAGCCCCAAGAGTGTCCACCCTTATGTCTCAATCAGCTGTGGGTCTAGATATGGTCAATCCAGGTTGCATCACAGCCCCTGAACGAATTTTGGAAGAATTTCTCTCTCTTTCACTGTCTTTGTTTCACGGGTTTTGAAAAGTAATTTATTTTTATAATGGGGTTTAGCTGCTTTTCACGGCTGTGTTTATGCCGCTTTACACCCCCTTGACTCACTTACAGAGAGATATCAATACATAGGTTTGAAGATTCTTACTAGTCAGATATATTCTTGTGCGGTGAATAGGGGGTGTTGAGTCCAGTTCACTGAAAAAGGAATAGGTCTTGTCTCTTACATATTGGGTTTATGGAACGGTATCTGAGCTAATTTGAAACCCTTGTTTTATGCATCACCCCACCTCACCTTTCCCGTTCAGCAGCCATAGTGTGTTTTCTAAACGTGTGACTCTGTTCTGTTTTGTAATTCAGTTCAAGTGTAGCGGTTTTTACATTCCCTCTAGAAGTGATATCTTATGATAAGTGTCTTTTTCTGTGTGACTTATTTCACTTAGAATCGTCGTACCTAAATCCACTCATCGTGCTGCTACTAGCCTTATGACGTTGATTTCATGGCTGAGTGATATTCCATTGTACATGAGGACCCCAACTTCTTTATCCATTTTTCTCTTTCCTAGGATATTTAAGGTGTAATGAAGTGGGGGTTCTTGTCAACAGAGCAGCCCTAAACTTTGGGGTGCCTGTGTCTTGCTGATTTTTAGTTTTCCCAATTTATACGCCCATGAGTGGAAGTGCCCTATGCTCTCCAAGCTGTGTTTTTTAGATGTTTCAGAACACACCGTACACTACTCCAGAGTGGCTGTTGGCAATTTACATCCCACCCATCAGCGTAGCAAGGCTCCCATTTCTCCATGGCCGGTCCTGCATTTCTGGTTTGGACACTTTTTTCCGCATGGCCCTTTTGCCCGCTGGGAAGCGAGACTTCTTTGGAGCGCTGATTGGCCTTTCCAGGTGGCTTGGTTGGCCAAAAAGGGCGTATGCGTTTTTTCCTGAATATATTCAGGAAAAAACGCATACGCCCTTTTTGGCCAAGGGCATCATTGTCCACGTTTTGCCGCTTTTCATGTGCTTTCAAGGCGATTCGAATCTACCTCCTGAAATCTGTTTCCTTCAATTCTGCCTTGCTTTCAAAGCCTCTTCGTTGCCTTCCCTTAATATATTTGTGGACGAGAGGTATCATTTAAAACTCTGCAGGTTTGTGAATTGCAGTGCCCCTGAGCTCCATTTTTCAACTCGCTTTTTTGGGAGCTGGCCGCAAAAGCGCAGGATTGCTTCAGGCCCTCTTCTGGTTCTGGGGGGCAGGCTGAGCTTGTGCTTAATTCTTCTTCCTGATGGGAAAATAGAGTGACCTGTGCCTTTCCCAACACCTAGAGCTAGTCTCTCATTGGTTCCCCCTCTTCCCGTTCATCCTCAGGACAAATTGCAACCTGTACGGAACAGGAGGGTAAAGGTGCTGATTCTCCAAGGAGGGAGATGGCTAGTAAATCGGCTGGAATGGCGAACCCGAGCAAAGGAGATGAGAAATGAGGTGCGTTTTAGAAACCTTTCCCGATCACACAGTGTACCATCTTCTGGGTTTCTCATGCCTGTTTTCGACGTAGGAAGATGCCCTTGAACCTGGAGATTTGGGACCCATGGGATGGGTACCATGCAGTATTACTTGAAAGGGTCTGCGTTGGCTCACCCAACCTCACCGAACCTCTCAGCCCCAAGAGTGTCCACCCTTATGTCTCAATCAGCTGTGGGTCTAGATATGGTCAATCCAGGTTGCATCACAGCCCCTGAACGAATTTTGGAAGAATTTCTCTCTCTTTCACTGTCTTTGTTTCACGGGTTTTGAAAAGTAATTTATTTTTATAATGGGGTTTAGCTGCTTTTCACGGCTGTGTTTATGCCGCTTTACACCCCCTTGACTCACTTACAGAGAGATATCAATACATAGGTTTGAAGATTCTTACTAGTCAGATATATTCTTGTGCGGTGAATAGGGGGTGTTGAGTCCAGTTCACTGAGCAAGGAATAGGTCTTGTCTCTTACATATTGGGTTTATGGAACGGTATCTGAGCTAATTTGAAACCCTTGTTTTATGCATCACCCCACCTCACCTTTCCCGTTCAGCAGCCATAGTGTGTTTTCTAAACGTGTGACTCTGTTCTGTTTTGTAATTCAGTTCAAGTGTAGCGGTTTTTACATTCCCTCTAGAAGTGATATCTTATGATAAGTGTCTTTTTCTGTGTGACTTATTTCACTTAGAATCGTCGTACCTAAATCCACTCATCGTGCTGCTACTAGCCTTATGACGTTGATTTCATGGCTGAGTGATATTCCATTGTACATGAGGACCCCAACTTCTTTATCCATTTTTCTCTTTCCTAGGATATTTAAGGTGTAATGAAGTGGGGGTTCTTGTCAACAGAGCAGCCCTAAACTTTGGGGTGCCTGTGTCTTGCTGATTTTTAGTTTTCCCAATTTATACGCCCATGAGTGGAAGTGCCCTATGCTCTCCAAGCTGTGTTTTTTAGATGTTTCAGAACACACCGTACACTTCTCCAGAGTGGCTGTTGGCAATTTACATCCCACCCATCAGCGTAGCAAGGCTCCCATTTCTCCATGGCCGGTCCTGCATTTCTGGTTTGGACACTTTTTTCCGCATGGCCCTTTTGCCCGCTGGGAAGCGAGACTTCTTTGGAGCGCTGATTGGCCTTTCCAGGTGGCTTGGTTGGCCAAAAAGGGCGTATGCGTTTTTTCCTGAATATATTCAGGAAAAAACGCATACGCCCTTTTTGGCCAAGGGCATCATTGTCCACGTTTTGCCGCTTTTCATGTGCTTTCAAGGCGATTCGAATCTACCTCCTGAAATCTGTTTCCTGCAATTCTGCCTTGCTTTCAAAGCCTCTTCGTTGCCTTCCCTTAATATATTTGTGGACGAGAGGTATCATTTAAAACTCTGCAGGTTTGTGAATTGCAGTGCCCCTGAGCTCCATTTTTCAACTCGCTTTTTTGGGAGCTGGCCGCAAAAGCGCAGGATTGCTTCAGGCCCTCTTCTGGTTCTGGGGGGCAGGCTGAGCTTGTGCTTAATTCTTCTTCCTGATGGGAAAATAGAGTGACCTGTGCCTTTCCCAACACCTAGAGCTAGTCTCTCATTGGTTCCCCCTCTTCCCGTTCATCCTCAGGACAATTTGCAACCTGTACGGAACAGGAGGGTAAAGGTGCTGATTCTCCAAGGAGGGAGATGGCTAGTAAATCGGCTGGAATGGCGAACCCGAGCAAAGGAGATGAGAAATGAGGTGCGTTTTAGAAACCTTTCCCGATCACACGGTGTACCATCTTCTGGGTTTCTCATGCCTGTTTTCGACGTAGGAAGATGCCCTTGAACCTGGAGATTTGGGACCCATGGGATGGGTACCATGCAGTATTACTTGAAAGGGTCTGCGTTGGCTCACCCAACCTCACCGAACCTCTCAGCCCCAAGAGTGTCCACCCTTATGTCTCAATCAGCTGTGGGTCTAGATATGGTCAATCCAGGTTGCATCACAGCCCCTGAACGAATTTTGGAAGAATTTCTCTCTCTTTCACTGTCTTTGTTTCACGGGTTTTGGAAAGTAATTTATTTTTATAATGGGGTTTAGCTGCTTTTTACGGCTGTGTTTATGCCGCTTTACACCCCCTTGACTCACTTACAGAGAGATATCAATACATAGGTTTGAAGATTCTTACTAGTCAGATATATTCTTGTGCGGTGAATCGGGGGTGTTGAGTCCAGTTCACTGAAAAAGGAATAGGTCTTGTCTCTTACATATTGGGTTTATGGAACGGTATCTGAGCTAATTTGAAACCCTTGTTTTATGCATCACCCCACCTCACCTTTCCCGTTCAGCAGCCATAGTGTGTTTTCTAAACGTGTGACTCTGTTCTGTTTTGTAATTCAGTTCAAATGTAGCGGTTTTTACATTCCCTCTAGAAGTGATATCTTATGATAAGTGTCTTTTTCTGTGTGACTTATTTCACTTAGAATCGTCGTACCTAAATCCACTCATCGTGCTGCTACTAGCCTTATGACGTTGATTTCATGGCTGAGTGATATTCCATTGTACATGAGGACCACAACTTCTTTATCCATTTTTCTCTTTCCTAGGATATTTAAGGTGTAATGAAGTGGGGGTTCTTGTCAACAGAGCAGCCCTAAACTTTGGGGTGCCTGTGTCTTGCTGATTTTTAGTTTTCCCAATTTATACGCCCATGAGTGGAAGTGCCCTATGCTCTCCAAGCTGTGTTTTTTAGATGTTTCAGAACACACCGTACACTTCTCCAGAGTGGCTGTTGGCAATTTACATCCCACCCATCAGCGTAGCAAGGCTCCCATTTCTCCATGGCCGGTCCTGCATTTCTGGTTTGGACACTTTTTTCCGCATGGCCCTTTTGCCCGCTGGGAAGCGAGACTTCTTTGGAGCGCTGATTG
The DNA here is from genome assembly GCF_949987535.1 of Balaenoptera acutorostrata. Taxonomy (NCBI): domain Eukaryota; kingdom Metazoa; phylum Chordata; class Mammalia; order Artiodactyla; family Balaenopteridae; genus Balaenoptera; species Balaenoptera acutorostrata. The sequence continues at coordinate 15,776 of NW_026646280.1, forward strand.
GCCTTTCCAGGTTGCTTGGTTGGCCAAAAATGGCGTATGTGTTTTTTCCTGAATATATTCAGGAAAAAACGCATACGCCCTTTTTGGCCAAGGGCATCATTGTCCACGTTTTGCCGCTTTTCATGTGCTTTCAAGGCGATTCGAATCTACCTCCTGAAATCTGTTTCCTGCAATTCTGCCTTGCTTTCAAAGCCTCTTCGTTGCCTTCCCTGAATATATTTGTGGACGAGAGGTATCATTTAAAACTCTGCAGGTTTGTGAATTGCAGTGCCCCTGAGCTCCATTTTTCAACTCGCTTTTTTGGGAGCTGGCCGCAAAAGCGCAGGATTGCTTCAGGCCCTCTTCTGGTTCTGGGGGGCAGGCTGAGCTTGTGCTTAATTCTTCTTCCTGATGGGAAAATAGAGTGACCTGTGCCTGTCCCAACACCTAGAGCTAGTCTCTCATTGGTTCCCCCTCTTCCCGTTCATCCTCAGGACAAATTGCAACCTGTACGGAACAGGAGGGTAAAGGTGCTGATTCTCCAAGGAGGGAGATGGCTAGTAAATCGGCTGGAATGGCGAACCCGAGCAAAGGAGATGAGAAATGAGGTGCGTTTTAGAAACCTTTCCCGATCACACAGTGTACCATCTTCTGGGTTTCTCATGCCTGTTTTCGACGTAGGAAGATGCCCTTGAACCTGGAGATTTGGGACCCATGGGATGGGTACCATGCAGTATTACTTGAAAGGGTCTGCGTTGGCTCACCCAACCTCACCGAACCTCTCAGCCCCAAGAGTGTCCACCCTTATGTCTCAATCAGCTGTGGGTCTAGATATGGTCAATCCAGGTTGCATCACAGCCCCTGAACGAATTTTGGAAGAATTTCTCTCTCTTTCACTGTCTTTGTTTCACGGGTTTTGAAAAGTAATTTATTTTTATAATGGGGTTTAGCTGCTTTTCACGGCTGTGTTTATGCCGCTTTACACCCCCTTGACTCACTTACAGAGAGATATCAATACATAGGTTTGAAGATTCTTACTAGTCAGATATATTCTTGTGCGGTGAATAGGGGGTGTTGAGTCCAGTTCACTGAAAAAGGAATAGGTCTTGTCTCTTACATATTGGGTTTATGGAACGGTATCTGAGCTAATTTGAAACCCTTGTTTTATGCATCACCCCACCTCACCTTTCCCGTTCAGCAGCCATAGTGTGTTTTCTAAACGTGTGACTCTGTTCTGTTTTGTAATTCAGTTCAAGTGTAGCGGTTTTTACATTCCCTCTAGAAGTGATATCTTAGGATAAGTGTCTTTTTCTGTGTGACTTATTTCACTTAGAATCGTCGTACCTAAATCCACTCATCGTGCTGCTACTAGCCTTATGACGTTGATTTCATGGCTGAGTGATATTCCATTGTACATGAGGACCCCAACTTCTTTATCCATTTTTCTCTTTCCTAGGATATTTAAGGTGTAATGAAGTGGGGGTTCTTGTCAACAGAGCAGCCCTAAACTTTGGGGTGCCTGTGTCTTGCTGATTTTTAGTTTTCCCAATTTATACGCCCATGAGTGGAAGTGCCCTATGCTCTCCAAGCTGTGTTTTTTAGATGTTTCAGAACACACCGTACACTTCTCCAGAGTGGCTGTTGGCAATTTACATCCCACCCATCAGCGTAGCAAGGCTCCCATTTCTCCATGGCCGGTCCTGCATTTCTGGTTTGGACACTTTTTTCCGCATGGCCCTTTTGCCCGCTGGGAAGCGAGACTTCTTTGGAGCGCTGATTGGCCTTTCCAGGTTGCTTGGTTGGCCAAAAAGGGCGTATGCGTTTTTTCCTGAATATATTCAGGAAAAAACGCATACGCCCTTTTTGGCCAAGGGCATCATTGTCCACGTTTTGCCGCTTTTCATGTGCTTTCAAGGCGATTCGAATCTACCTCCTGAAATCTGTTTCCTGCAATTCTGCCTTGCTTTCAAAGCCTCTTCGTTGCCTTCCCTTAATATATTTGTGGACGAGAGGTATCATTTAAAACTCTGCAGGTTTGTGAATTGCAGTGCCCCTGAGCTCCATTTTTCAACTCGCTTTTTTGGGAGCTGGCCGCAAAAGCGCAGGATTGCTTCAGGCCCTCTTCTGGTTCTGGGGGGCAGGCTGAGCTTGTGCTTAATTCTTCTTCCTGATGGGAAAATAGAGTGACCTGTGCCTGTCCCAACACCTAGAGCTAGTCTCTCATTGGTTCCCCCTCTTCCCGTTCATCCTCAGGACAAATTGCAACCTGTACGGAACAGGAGGTTAAAGGTGCTGATTCTCCAAGGAGGGAGATGGGTAGTAAATCGGCTGGAATGGCGAACCCGAGCAAAGGAGATGAGAAATGAGGTGCGTTTTAGAAACCTTTCCTGACCACACGGTGTACCATCTTCTGGGTTTCTCATGCCTGTTTTCGACGTAGGTAGATGCCCTTGAACCTGGAGATTTGGGACCCATGGGATGGGTACCATGCAGTATTACTTGAAAGGATCTGCGTTGGCTCACCCAACCTCACCGAACCTCTCAGCCCCAAGAGTGTCCACCCTTATGTCTCAATCAGCTGTGGGTCTAGATATGGTCAATCCAGGTTGCATCACAGCCCCTGAACGAATTTTGGAAGAATTTCTCTCTCTTTCACTGTCTTTGTTTCACGGGTTTTGAAAAGTAATTTATTTTTATAATGGGGTTTAGCTGCTTTTCACGGCTGTGTTTGTGCCGCTTTACACCCCCTTGACTCACTTACAGAGAGATATCAATACATAGGTTTGAAGATTCTTACTAGTCAGATATATTCTTGTGCGGTGAATAGGGGGTGTTGAGTCCAGTTCACTGAGCAAGGAATAGGTCTTGTCTCTTACATATTGGGTTTATGGAACGGTATCTGAGCTAATTTGAAACCCTTGTTTTATGCATCACCCCACCTCACCTTTCCCGTTCAGCAGCCGTAGTGTGTTTCCTAAACGTGTGACTCTGTTCTGTTTTGTAATTCAGTTCAAGTGTAGCGGTTTTTACATTCCCTCTAGAAGTGATATCTTAAGATAAGTGTCTTTTTCTGTGTGACTTATTTCACTTAGAATCGTCGTACCCAAATCCACTCATCGTGCTGCTACTAGCCTTATGACGTTGATTTCATGGCTGAGTGATATTCCATTGTACATGAGGACCCCAACTTCTTTATCCATTTTTCTCTTTCCTAGGATATTTAAGGTGTAATGAAGTGGGGGTTCTTGTCAACAGAGCAGCCCTAAACTTTGGGGTGCCTGTGTCTTGCTGATTTTTAGTTTTCCCAATTTATACGCCCATGAGTGGAAGTGCCCTATGCTCTCCAAGCTGTGTTTTTTAGATGTTTCAGAACACACCGTACACTTCTCCAGAGTGGCTGTTGGCAATTTACATCCCACCCATCAGCGTAGCAAGGCTCCCATTTCTCCATGGCCGGTCCTGCATTTCTGGTTTGGACACTTTTTTCCGCATGGCCCTTTTGCCCGCTGGGAAGCGAGACTTCTTTGGAGCGCTGATTGGCCTTTCCAGGTTGCTTGGTTGGCCAAAAAGGGCGTATGCGTTTTTTCCTGAATATATTCAGGAAAAAACGCATACGCCCTTTTTGGCCAAGGGCATCATTGTCCACGTTTTGCCGCTTTTCATGTGCTTTCAAGGCGATTCGAATCTACCTCCTGAAATCTGTTTCCTGCAATTCTGCCTTGCTTTCAAAGCTTCTTCGTTGCCTTCCCTTAATGTATTTGTGGACGAGAGGTATCATTTAAAACTCTGCAGGTTTGTGAATTGCAGTGCCCCTGAGCTCCATTTTGCAACTCGCTTTTTTGGGAGCTGGCCGCAAAAGCGCAGGATTGCTTCAGGCCCTCTTCTGGTTCTGGGGGGCAGGCTGAGCTTGTGCTTAATTCTTCTTCCTGATGGGAAAATAGAGTGACCTGTGCCTTTCCCAACACCTAGAGCTAGTCTCTCATTGGTTCCCCCTCTTCCCGTTCATCCTCAGGACAATTTGCAACCTGTACGGAACAGGAGGTTAAAGGTGCTGATTCTCCAAGGAGGGAGATGGGTAGTAAATCGGCTGGAATGGCGAACCCGAGCAAAGGAGATGAGAAATGAGGTGCGTTTTAGAAACCTTTCCTGACCACACGGTGTACCATCTTCTAGGTTTCTCATGCCTGTTTTCGACGTAGGTAGATGCCCTTGAACCTGGAGATTTGGGACCCATGGGATGGGTACCATGCAGTATTACTTGAAAGGGTCTGCGTTGGCTCACCCAACCTCACCGAACCTCTCAGCCCCAAGAGTGTCCACCCTTATGTCTCAATCAGCTGTGGGTCTAGATATGGTCAATCCAGGTTGCATCACAGCCCCTGAACGAATTTTGGAAGAATTTCTCTCTCTTTCACTGTCTTTGTTTCACGGGTTTTGAAAAGTAATTTATTTTTATAATGGGGTTTAGCTGCTTTTCACGGCTGTGTTTATGCCGCTTTACACCCCCTTGACTCACTTACAGAGAGATATCAATACATAGGTTTGAAGATTCTTACTAGTCAGATATATTCTTGTGCGGTGAATCGGGGGTGTTGAGTCCAGTTCACTGAAAAAGGAATAGGTCTTGTCTCTTACATATTGGGTTTATGGAACGGTATCTGAGCTAATTTGAAACCCTTGTTTTATGCATCACCCCACCTCACCTTTCCCGTTCAGCAGCCGTAGTGTGTTTTCTAAACGTGTGACTCTGTTCTGTTTTGTAATTCAGTTCAAGTGTAGCGGTTTTTACATTCCCTCTAGAAGTGTTATCTTATGATAAGTGTCTTTTTCTGTGTGACTTATTTCACTTAGAATCGTCGTACCTAAATCCACTCATCGTGCTGCTACTAGCCTTATGACGTTGATTTCATGGCTGAGTGATATTCCATTGTACATGAGGACCCCAACTTCTTTATCCATTTTTCTCTTTCCTAGGATATTTAAGGTGTAATGAAGTGGGGGTTCTTGTCAACAGAGCAGCCCTAAACTTTGGGGTGCCTGTGTCTTGCTGATTTTTAGTTTTCCCAATTTATACGCCCATGAGTGGAAGTGCCCTATGCTCTCCAAGCTGTGTTTTTTAGATGTTTCAGAACACACCGTACACTTCTCCAGAGTGGCTGTTGGCAATTTACATCCCACCCATCAGCGTAGCAAGGCTCCCATTTCTCCATGGCCGGTCCTGCATTTCTGGTTTGGACACTTTTTTCCGCATGGCCCTTTTGCCCGCTGGGAAGCGAGACTTCTTTGGAGCGCTGATTGGCCTTTCCAGGTTGCTTGGTTGGCCAAAAAGGGCGTATGCGTTTTTTCCTGAATATATTCAGGAAAAAACGCATACGCCCTTTTTGGCCAAGGGCATCATTGTCCACGTTTTGCCGCTTTTCATGTGCTTTCAAGGCGATTCGAATCTACCTCCTGAAATCTGTTTCCTGCAATTCTGCCTTGCTTTCAAAGCCTCTTCGTTGCCTTCCCTTAATATATTTGTGGACGAGAGGTATCATTTAAAACTCTGCAGGTTTGTGAATTGCAGTGCCCCTGAGCTCCATTTTTCAACTCGCTTTTTTGGGAGCTGGCCACAAAAGCGCAGGATTGCTTCAGGCCCTCTTCTGGTTCTGGGGGGCAGGCTGAGCTTGTGCTTAATTCTTCTTCCTGATGGGAAAATAGAGTGACCTGTGCCTGTCCCAACACCTAGAGCTAGTCTCTCATTGGTTCCCCCTCTTCCCGTTCATCCTCAGGACAAATTGCAACCTGTACGGAACAGGAGGTTAAAGGTGCTGATTCTCCAAGGAGGGAGATGGGTAGTAAATCGGCTGGAATGGCGAACCCGAGCAAAGGAGATGAGAAATGAGGTGCGTTTTAGAAACCTTTCCTGACCACACGGTGTACCATCTTCTGGGTTTCTCATGCCTGTTTTCGACGTAGGTAGATGCCCTTGAACCTGGAGATTTGGGACCCATGGGATGGGTACCATGCAGTATTACTTGAAAGGATCTGCGTTGGCTCACCCAACCTCACCGAACCTCTCAGCCCCAAGAGTGTCCACCCTTATGTCTCAATCAGCTGTGGGTCTAGATATGGTCAATCCAGGTTGCATCACAGCCCCTGAACGAATTTTGGAAGAATTTCTCTCTCTTTCACTGTCTTTGTTTCACGGGTTTTGAAAAGTAATTTATTTTTATAATGGGGTTTAGCTGCTTTTCACGGCTGTGTTTGTGCCGCTTTACACCCCCTTGACTCACTTACAGAGAGATATCAATACATAGGTTTGAAGATTCTTACTAGTCAGATATATTCTTGTGCGGTGAATAGGGGGTGTTGAGTCCAGTTCACTGAGCAAGGAATAGGTCTTGTCTCTTACATATTGGGTTTATGGAACGGTATCTGAGCTAATTTGAAACCCTTGTTTTATGCATCACCCCACCTCACCTTTCCCGTTCAGCAGCCGTAGTGTGTTTCCTAAGCGTGTGACTCTGTTCTGTTTTGTAATTCAGTTCAAGTGTAGCGGTTTTTACATTCCCTCTAGAAGTGATATCTTAAGATAAGTGTCTTTTTCTGTGTGACTTATTTCACTTAGAATCGTCGTACCCAAATCCACTCATCGTGCTGCTACTAGCCTTATGACGTGGATTTCATGGCTGAGTGATATTCCATTGTACATGAGGACCCCAACTTCTTTATCCATTTTTCTCTTTCCTAGGATATTTAAGGTGTAATGAAGTGGGGGTTCTTGTCAACAGAGCAGCCCTAAACTTTGGGGTGCCTGTGTCTTGCTGATTTTTAGTTTTCCCAATTTATACACCCATGAGTGGAAGTGCCCTATGCTCTCCAAGCTGTGTTTTTTAGATGTTTCAGAACACACCGTACACTTCTCCAGAGTGGCTGTTGGCAATTTACATCCCACCCATCAGCGTAGCAAGGCTCCCATTTCTCCATGGCCGGTCCTGCATTTCTGGTTTGGACACTTTTTTCCGCATGGCCCTTTTGCCCGCTGGGAAGCGAGACTTCTTTGGAGCGCTGATTGGCCTTTCCAGGTTGCTTGGTTGGCCAAAAAGGGCGTATGCGTTTTTTCCTGAATATATTCAGGAAAAAACGCATACGCCCTTTTTGGCCAAGGGCATCATTGTCCACGTTTTGCCGCTTTTCATGTGCTTTCAAGGCGATTCGAATCTACCTCCTGAAATCTGTTTCCTGCAATTCTGCCTTGCTTTCAAAGCCTCTTCGTTGCCTTCCCTTAATATATTTGTGGACGAGAGGTATCATTTAAAACTCTGCAGGTTTGTGAATTGCAGTGCCCCTGAGCTCCATTTTTCAACTCGCTTTTTTGGGAGCTGGCCGCAAAAGCGCAGGATTGCTTCAGGCCCTCTTCTGGTTCTGGGGGGCAGGCTGAGCTTGTGCTTAATTCTTCTTCCTGATGGGAAAATAGAGTGACCTGTGCCTGTCCCAACACCTAGAGCTAGTCTCTCATTGGTTCCCCCTCTTCCCGTTCATCCTCAGGACAATTTGCAACCTGTACGGAACAGGAGGGTAAAGGTGCTGATTCTCCAAGGAGGGAGATGGCTAGTAAATCGGCTGGAATGGCGAACCCGAGCAAAGGAGATGAGAAATGAGGTGCGTTTTAGAAACCTTTCCCGATCACACAGTGTACCATCTTCTGGGTTTCTCATGCCTGTTTTCGACGTAGGAAGATGCCCTTGAACCTGGAGATTTGGGACCCATGGGATGGGTACCATGCAGTATTACTTGAAAGGGTCTGCGTTGGCTCACCCAACCTCACCGAACCTCTCAGCCCCAAGAGTGTCCACCCTTATGTCTCAATCAGCTGTGGGTCTAGATATGGTCAATCCAGGTTGCATCACAGCCCCTGAACGAATTTTGGAAGAATTTCTCTCTCTTTCACTGTCTTTGTTTCACGGGTTTTGAAAAGTAATTTATTTTTATAATGGGGTTTAGCTGCTTTTCACGGCTGTGTTTATGCCGCTTTACACCCCCTTGACTCACTTACAGAGAGATATCAATACATAGGTTTGAAGATTCTTACTAGTCAGATATATTCTTGTGCGGTGAATCGGGGGTGTTGAGTCCAGTTCACTGAAAAAGGAATAGGTCTTGTCTCTTACATATTGGGTTTATGGAACGGTATCTGAGCTAATTTGAAACCCTTGTTTTATGCATCACCCCACCTCACCTTTCCCGTTCAGCAGCCATAGTGTGTTTCCTAAACGTGTGACTCTGTTCTGTTTTGTAATTCAGTTCAAGTGTAGCGGTTTTTACATTCCCTCTAGAAGTGATATCTTATGATAAGTGTCTTTTTCTGTGTGACTTATTTCACTTAGAATCGTCGTACCTAAATCCACTCATCGTGCTGCTACTAGCCTTATGACGTTGATTTCATGGCTGAGTGATATTCCATTGTACATGAGGACCCCAACTTCTTTATCCATTTTTCTCTTTCCTAGGATATTTAAGGTGTAATGAAGTGGGGGTTCTTGTCAACAGAGCAGCCCTAAACTTTGGGGTGCCTGTGTCTTGCTGATTTTTAGTTTTCCCAATTTATACGCCCATGAGTGGAAGTGCCCTATGCTCTCCAAGCTGTGTTTTTTAGATGTTTCAGAACACACCGTACACTTCTCCAGAGTGGCTGTTGGCAATTTACATCCCACCCATCAGCGTAGCAAGGCTCCCATTTCTCCATGGCCGGTCCTGCATTTCTGGTTTGGACACTTTTTTCCGCATGGCCCTTTTGCCCGCTGGGAAGCGAGACTTCTTTGGAGCGCTGATTGGCCTTTCCAGGTTGCTTGGTTGGCCAAAAAGGGCGTATGCGTTTTTTCCTGAATATATTCAGGAAAAAACGCATACGCCCTTTTTGGCCAAGGGCATCATTGTCCACGTTTTGCCGCTTTTCATGTGCTTTCAAGGCGATTCGAATCTACCTCCTGAAATCTGTTTCCTGCAATTCTGCCTTGCTTTCAAAGCCTCTTCGTTGCCTTCCCTTAATATATTTGTGGACGAGAGGTATCATTTAAAATTCTGCAGGTTTGTGAATTGCAGTGCCCCTGAGCTCCATTTTTCAACTCGCTTTTTTGGGAGCTGGCCGCAAAAGCGCAGGATTGCTTCAGGCCCTCTTCTGGTTCTGGGGGGCAGGCTGAGCTTGTGCTTAATTCTTCTTCCTGATGGGAAAATAGAGTGACCTGTGCCTTTCCCAACACCTAGAGCTAGTCTCTCATTGGTTCCCCCTCTTCCCGTTCATCCTCAGGACAATTTGCAACCTGTACGGAACAGGAGGGTAAAGGTGCTGATTCTCCAAGGAGGGAGATGGCTAGTAAATCGGCTGGAATGGCGAACCCGAGCAAAGGAGATGAGAAATGAGGTGCGTTTTAGAAACCTTTCCCGATCACACGGTGTACCATCTTCTGGGTTTCTCATGCCTGTTTTCGACGTAGGAAGATGCCCTTGAACCTGGAGATTTGGGACCCATGGGATGGGTACCATGCAGTATTACTTGAAAGGGTCTGCGTTGGCTCACCCAACCTCACCGAACCTCTCAGCCCCAAGAGTGTCCACCCTTATGTCTCAATCAGCTGTGGGTCTAGATATGGTCAATCCAGGTTGCATCACAGCCCCTGAACGAATTTTGGAAGAATTTCTCTCTCTTTCACTGTCTTTGTTTCACGGGTTTTGAAAAGTAATTTATTTTTATAATGGGGTTTAGCTGCTTTTCACGGCTGTGTTTATGCCGCTTTACACCCCCTTGACTCACTTACAGAGAGATATCAATACATAGGTTTGAAGATTCTTACTAGTCAGATATATTCTTGTGCGGTGAATCGGGGGTGTTGAGTCCAGTTCACTGAAAAAGGAATAGGTCTTGTCTCTTACATATTGGGTTTATGGAACGGTATCTGAGCTAATTTGAAACCCTTGTTTTATGCATCACCCCACCTCACCTTTCCCGTTCAGCAGCCGTAGTGTGTTTTCTAAACGTGTGACTCTGTTCTGTTTTGTAATTCAGTTCAAGTGTAGCGGTTTTTACATTCCCTCTAGAAGTGTTATCTTATGATAAGTGTCTTTTTCTGTGTGACTTATTTCACTTAGAATCGTCGTACCTAAATCCACTCATCGTGCTGCTACTAGCCTTATGACGTTGATTTCATGGCTGAGTGATATTCCATTGTACATGAGGACCCCAACTTCTTTATCCATTTTTCTCTTTCCTAGGATATTTAAGGTGTAATGAAGTGGGGGTTCTTGTCAACAGAGCAGCCCTAAACTTTGGGGTGCCTGTGTCTTGCTGATTTTTAGTTTTCCCAATTTATACGCCCATGAGTGGAAGTGCCCTATGCTCTCCAAGCTGTGTTTTTTAGATGTTTCAGAACACACCGTACACTTCTCCAGAGTGGCTGTTGGCAATTTACATCCCACCCATCAGCGTAGCAAGGCTCCCATTTCTCCATGGCCGGTCCTGCATTTCTGGTTTGGACACTTTTTTCCGCATGGCCCTTTTGCCCGCTGGGAAGCGAGACTTCTTTGGAGCGCTGATTGGCCTTTCCAGGTGGCTTGGTTGGCCAAAAAGGGCGTATGCGTTTTTTCCTGAATATATTCAGGAAAAAACGCATACGCCCTTTTTGGCCAAGGGCATCATTGTCCACGTTTTGCCGCTTTTCATGTGCTTTCAAGGCGATTCGAATCTACCTCCTGAAATCTGTTTCCTGCAATTCTGCCTTGCTTTCAAAGCCTCTTCGTTGCCTTCCCTTAATATATTTGTGGACGAGAGGTATCATTTAAAACTCTGCAGGTTTGTGAATTGCAGTGCCCCTGAGCTCCATTTTTCAACTCGCTTTTTTGGGAGCTGACCGCAAAAGCGCAGGATTGCTTCAGGCCCTCTTCTGGTTCTGGGGGGCAGGCTGAGCTTGTGCTTAATTCTTCTTCCTGATGGGAAAATAGAGTGACCTGTGCCTGTCCCAACACCTAGAGCTAGTCTCTCATTGGTTCCCCCTCTTCCCGTTCATCCTCAGGACAAATTGCAACCTGTACGGAACAGGAGGTTAAAGGTGCTGATTCTCCAAGGAGGGAGATGGGTAGTAAATCGGCTGGAATGGCGAACCCGAGCAAAGGAGATGAGAAATGAGGTGCGTTTTAGAAACCTTTCCTGACCACACGGTGTACCATCTTCTGGGTTTCTCATGCCTGTTTTCGACGTAGGTAGATGCCCTTGAACCTGGAGATTTGGGACCCATGGGATGGGTACCATGCAGTATTACTTGAAAGGATCTGCGTTGGCTCACCCAACCTCACCGAACCTCTCAGCCCCAAGAGTGTCCACCCTTATGTCTCAATCAGCTGTGGGTCTAGATATGGTCAATCCAGGTTGCATCACAGCCCCTGAACGAATTTTGGAAGAATTTCTCTCTCTTTCACTGTCTTTGTTTCACGGGTTTTGAAAAGTAATTTATTTTTATAATGGGGTTTAGCTGCTTTTCACGGCTGTGTTTGTGCCGCTTTACACCCCCTTGACTCACTTACAGAGAGATATCAATACATAGGTTTGAAGATTCTTACTAGTCAGATATATTCTTGTGCGGTGAATAGGGGGTGTTGAGTCCAGTTCACTGAGCAAGGAATAGGTCTTGTCTCTTACATATTGGGTTTATGGAACGGTATCTGAGCTAATTTGAAACCCTTGTTTTATGCATCACCCCACCTCACCTTTCCCGTTCAGCAGCCGTAGTGTGTTTCCTAAACGTGTGACTCTGTTCTGTTTTGTAATTCAGTTCAAGTGTAGCGGTTTTTACATTCCCTCTAGAAGTGATATCTTAAGATAAGTGTCTTTTTCTGTGTGACTTATTTCACTTAGAATCGTCGTACCCAAATCCACTCATCGTGCTGCTACTAGCCTTATGACGTGGATTTCATGGCTGAGTGATATTCCATTGTACATGAGGACCCCAACTTCTTTATCCATTTTTCTCTTTCCTAGGATATTTAAGGTGTAATGAAGTGGGGGTTCTTGTCAACAGAGCAGCCCTAAACTTTGGGGTGCCTGTGTCTTGCTGATTTTTAGTTTTCCCAATTTATACACCCATGAGTGGAAGTGCCCTATGCTCTCCAAGCTGTGTTTTTTAGATGTTTCAGAACACACCGTACACTTCTCCAGAGTGGCTGTGGCAATTTACATCCCACCCATCAGCGTAGCAAGGCTCCCATTTCTCCATGGCCGGTCCTGCATTTCTGGTTTTGGACACTTTTTTCCGCATGGCCCTTTTGCCCGCTGGGAAGCGAGACTTCTTTGGAGCGCTGATTGGCCTTTCCAGGTTGCTTGGTTGGCCAAAAAGGGCGTATGCGTTTTTTCCTGAATATATTCAGGAAAAAACGCATACGCCCTTTTTGGCCAAGGGCATCATTGTCCACGTTTTGCCGCTTTTCATGTGCTTTCAAGGCGATTCGAATCTACCTCCTGAAATCTGTTTCCTGCAATTCTGCCTTGCTTTCAAAGCCTCTTCGTTGCCTTCCCTTAATATATTTGTGACGAGAGGTATCATTTAAAACTCTGCAGGTTTGTGAATTGCAGTGCCCCTGAGCTCCATTTTTCAACTCGCTTTTTTGGGAGCTGGCCGCAAAAGCGCAGGATTGCTTCAGGCCCTCTTCTGGTTCTGGGGGGCAGGCTGAGCTTGTGCTTAATTCTTCTTCCTGATGGGAAAATAGAGTGACCTGTGCCTGTCCCAACACCTAGAGCTAGTCTCTCATTGGTTCCCCCTCTTCCCGTTCATCCTCAGGACAATTTGCAACCTGTACGGAACAGGAGGGTAAGGTGCTGATTCTCCAAGGAGGGAGATGGCTAGTAAATCGGCTGGAATGGCGAACCCGAGCAAAGGAGATGAGAAATGAGGTGCGTTTTAGAAACCTTTCCCGATCACACAGTGTACCATCTTCTGGGTTTCTCATGCCTGTTTTCGACGTAGGAAGATGCCCTTGAACCTGGAGATTTGGGACCCATGGGATGGGTACCATGCAGTATTACTTGAAAGGGTCTGCGTTGGCTCACCCAACCTCACCGAACCTCTCAGCCCAAGAGTGTCCACCCTTATGTCTCAATCAGCTGTGGGTCTAGATATGGTCAATCCAGGTTGCATCACAGACCCTGAACGAATTTTGAAGAATTTCTCTCTCTTTCACTGTCTTTGTTTCACGGGTTTTGAAAAGTAATTTATTTTTATAATGGGGTTTAGCTGCTTTTCACGGCTGTGTTTATGCCGCTTTACACCCCCTTGACTCACTTACAGAGAGATATCAATACATAGGTTTGAAGATTCTTACTAGTCAGATATATTCTTGTGCGGTGAATCGGGGGTGTTGAGTCCAGTTCACTGAAAAAGAAATAGGTCTTGTCTCTTACATATTGGGTTTATGGAACGGTATCTGAGCTAATTTGAAACCCTTGTTTTATGCATCACCCCACCTCACCTTTCCCGTTCAGCAGCCGTAGTGTGTTTCCTAAACGTGTGACTCTGTTCTGTTTTGTAATTCAGTTCAAGTGTAGCGGTTTTTACATTCCTTCTAGAAGTGATATCTTATGATAAGTGTCTTTTTCTGTGTGACTTATTTCACTTAGAATCGTCGTACCTAAATCCACTCATCGTGCTGCTACTAGCCTTATGACGTTGATTTCATGGCTGAGTGATATTCCATTGTACATGAGGACCCCAACTTCTTTATCCATTTTTCTCTTTCCTAGGATATTGAAGGTGTAATGAAGTGGGGGTTCTTGTCAACAGAGCAGCCCTAAACTTTGGGGTGCCTGTGTCTTGCTGATTTTTAGTTTTCCCAATTTATACGCCCATGAGTGGAAGTGCCCTATGCTCTCCAAGCTGTGTTTTTTAGATGTTTCAGAACACACCGTACACTTCTCCAGAGTGGCTGTTGGCAATTTACATCCCACCCATCAGCGTAGCAAGGCTCCCATTTCTCCATGGCCGGTCCTGCATTTCTGGTTTGGACACTTTTTTCCGCATGGCCCTTTTGCCCGCTGGGAAGCGAGACTTCTTTGGAGCGCTGATTGGCCTTTCCAGGTTGCTTGGTTGGCCAAAAAGGGCGTATGCGTTTTTTCCTGAATATATTCAGGAAAAAACGCATACGCCCTTTTTGGCCAAGGGCATCATTGTCCACGTTTTGCCGCTTTTCATGTGCTTTCAAGGCGATTCGAATCTACCCCTTGAAATCTGTTTCCTGCAATTCTGCCTTGCTTTCAAAGCCTCTTCGTTGCCTTCCCTTAATATATTTGTGGACGAGAGGTATCATTTAAAATTCTGCAGGTTTGTGAATTGCAGTGCCCCTGAGCTCCATTTTTCAACTCGCTTTTTTGGGAGCTGGCCGCAAAAGCGCAGGATTGCTTCAGGCCCTCTTCTGGTTCTGGGGGGCAGGCTGAGCTTGTGCTTAATTCTTCTTCCTGATGGGAAAATAGAGTGACCTGTGCCTTTCCCAACACCTAGAGCTAGTCTCTCATTGGTTCCCCCTTTTCCCATTCATCCTCAGGACAATTTGCAAGCTGTACGGAACAGGAGGGTAAAGGTGCTGATTCTCCAAGGAGGGAGATGGCTAGTAAATCGGCTGGAATGGCGAACCCGAGCAAAGGAGATGAGAAATGAGGTGCGTTTTAGAAACCTTTCCCGATCACACGGTGTACCATCTTCTGGGTTTCTCATGCCTGTTTTCGACGTAGGAAGATGCCCTTGAACCTGGAGATTTGGGACCCATGGGATGGGTACCATGCAGTATTACTTGAAAGGGTCTGCGTTGGCTCACCCAACCTCACCGAACCTCTCAGCCCCAAGAGTGTCCACCCTTATGTCTCAATCAGCTGTGGGTCTAGATATGGTCAATCCAGGTTGCATCACAGCCCCTGAACGAATTTTGGAAGAATTTCTCTCTCTTTCACTGTCTTTGTTTCACGGGTTTTGAAAAGTAATTTATTTTTATAATGGGGTTTAGCTGCTTTTCACGGCTGTGTTTATGCCTCTTTACACCCCCTTGACTCACTTACAGAGAGATATCAATACATAGGTTTGAAGATTCTTACTAGTCAGATATATTCTTGTGCGGTGAATAGGGTGTGTTGAGTCCAGTTCACTGAAAAAGGAATAGGTCTTGTCTCTTACATATTGGGTTTATGGAACGGTATCTGAGCTAATTTGAAACCCTTGTTTTATGCATCACCCCACCTCACCTTTCCCGTTCAGCAGCCATAGTGTGTTTCCTAAACGTGTGACTCTGTTCTGTTTTGTAATTCAGTTCAAGTGTAGCGGTTTTTACATTCCCTCTAGAAGTGATATCTTATGATAAGTGTCTTTTTCTGTGTGACTTATTTCACTTAGAATCGTCGTACCTAAATCCACTTATCGTGCTGCTACTAGCCTTATGACGTTGATTTCATGGCTGAGTGATATTCCATTGTACATGAGGACCCCAACTTCTTTATCCATTTTTCTCTTTCCTAGGATATTTAAGGTGTAATGAAGTGGGGGTTCTTGTCAACAGAGCAGCCCTAAACTTTGGGGTGCCTGTGTCTTGCTGATTTTTAGTTTTCCCAATTTATACGCCCATGAGTGGAAGTGCCCTATGCTCTCCAAGCTGTGTTTTTTAGATGTTTCAGAACACACCGTACACTTCTCCAGAGTGGCTGTTGGCAATTTACATCCCACCCATCAGCGTAGCAAGGCTCCCCATTTCTCCATGGCCGGTCCTGCATTTCTGGTTTGGACACTTTTTTCCGCATGGCCCTTTTGCCCGCTGGGAAGCGAGACTTCTTTGGAGCGCTGATTGGCCTTTCCAGGTGCTTGGTTGGCCAAAAAGGGCGTATGCGTTTTTTCCTGAATATATTCAGGAAAAAACGCATACGCCCTTTTTGGCCAAGGGCATCATTGTCCACGTTTTGCCGCTTTTCATGTGCTTTCAAGGCGATTCGAATCTACCTCCTGAAATCTGTTTCCTGCAATTCTGCCTTGCTTTCAAAGCCTCTTCGTTGCCTTCCCTTAATATATTTGTGGACGAGAGGTATCATTTAAAACTCTGCAGGTTTGTGAATTGCAGTGCCCCTGAGCTCCATTTTTCAACTCGCTTTTTTGGGAGCTGGCCGCAAAAGCGCAGGATTGCTTCAGGCCCTCTTCTGGTTCTGGGGGGCAGGCTGAGCTTGTGCTTAATTCTTCTTCCTGATGGGAAAATAGAGTGACCTGTGCCTGTCCCAACACCTAGAGCTAGTCTCTCATTGGTTCCCCCTCTTCCCGTTCATCCTCAGGACAAATTGCAACCTGTACGGAACAGGAGGTTAAAGGTGCTGATTCTCCAAGGAGGGAGATGGCTAGTAAATCGGCTGGAATGGCGAACCCGAGCAAAGGAGATGAGAAATGAGGTGCGTTTTAGAAACCTTTCCCGATCACACGGTGTACCATCTTCTGGTTTTCTCATGCCTGTTTTCGACGTAGGAAGATGCCCTTGAACCTGGAGATTTGGGACCCATGGGATGGGTACCATGCAGTATTACTTGAAAGGGTCTGCGTTGGCTCACCCAACCTCACCGAACCTCTCAGCCCCAAGAGTGTCCACCCTTATGTCTCAATCAGCTGTGGGTCTAGATATGGTCAATCCAGGTTGCATCACAGCCCCTGAACGAATTTTGTAAGAATTTCTCTCTCTTTCACTGTCTTTGTTTCACGGGTTTTGAAAAGTAATTTATTTTTATAATGGGGTTTAGCTGCTTTTCACGGCTGTGTTTATGCCGCTTTACACCCCCTTGACTCACTTACAGAGAGATATCAATACATAGGTTTGAAGATTCTTACTAGTCAGATATATTCTTGTGCGGTGAATAGGGTGTGTTGAGTCCAGTTCACTGAAAAAGGAATAGGTCTTGTCTCTTACATATTGGGTTTATGGAACGGTATCTGAGCTAATTTGAAACCCTTGTTTTATGCATCACCCCACCTCACCTTTCCCGTTCAGCAGCCATAGTGTGTTTCCTAAACGTGTGACTCTGTTCTGTTTTGTAATTCAGTTCAAGTGTAGCGGTTTTTACATTCCCTCTAGAAGTGATATCTTATGATAAGTGTCTTTTTCTGTGTGACTTATTTCACTTAGAATCGTCGTACCTAAATCCACTCATCGTGCTGCTACTAGCCTTATGACGTTGATTTCATGGCTGAGTGATATTCCATTGTACATGAGGACCCCAACTTCTTTATCCATTTTTCTCTTTCCTAGGACATTTAAGGTGTAATGAAGTGGGGGTTCTTGTCAACAGAGCAGCCCTAAACTTTGGGGTGCCTGTGTCTTGCTGATTTTTAGTTTTCCCAATTTATACGCCCATGAGTGGAAGTGCCCTATGCTCTCCAAGCTGTGTTTTTTAGATGTTTCAGAACACACCGTACACTTCTCCAGAGTGGCTGTTGGCAATTTACATCCCACCCATCAGCGTAGCAAGGCTCCCATTTCTCCATGGCCGGTCCTGCATTTCTGGTTTGGACACTTTTTTCCGCATGGCCCTTTTGCCCGCTGGGAAGCGAGACTTCTTTGGAGCGCTGATTGGCCTTTCCAGGTTGCTTGGTTGGCCAAAAAGGGCGTATGCGTTTTTTCCTGAATATATTCAGGAAAAAACGCATACGCCCTTTTTGGCCAAGGGCATCATTGTCCACGTTTTGCCGCTTTTCATGTGCTTTCAAGGCGATTCGAATCTACCTCCTGAAATCTGTTTCCTGCAATTCTGCCTTGCTTTCAAAGCCTCTTCGTTGCCTTCCCTTAATATATTTGTGGACGAGAGGTATCATTTAAAACTCTGCAGGTTTGTGAATTGCAGTGCCCCTGAGCTCCATTTTTCAACTCGCTTTTTTGGGAGCTGGCCGCAAAAGCGCAGGATTGCTTCAGGCCCTCTTCTGGTTCTGGGGGGCAGGCTGAGCTTGTGCTTAATTCTTCTTCCTGATGGGAAAATAGAGTGACCTGTGCCTTTCCCAACACCTAGAGCTAGTCTCTCATTGGTTCCCCCTCTTCCCGTTCATCCTCAGGACAATTTGCAACCTGTACGGAACAGGAGGGTAAAGGTGCTGATTCTCCAAGGAGGGAGATGGCTAGTAAATCGGCTGGAATGGCGAACCCGAGCAAAGGAGATGAGAAATGAGGTGCGTTTTAGAAACCTTTCCCGATCACACGGTGTACCATCTTCTGGGTTTCTCATGCCTGTTTTCGACGTAGGAAGATGCCCTTGAACCTGGAGATTTGGGACCCATGGGATGGGTACCATGCAGTATTACTTGAAAGGGTCTGCGTTGGCTCACCCAACCTCACCGAACCTCTCAGCCCCAAGAGTGTCCACCCTGATGTCTCAATCAGCTGTGGGTCTAGATATGGTCAATCCAGGTTGCATCACAGCCCCTGAACGAATTTTGGAAGAATTTCTCTCTCTTTCACTGTCTTTGTTTCACGGGTTTTGAAAAGTAATTTATTTTTATAATGGGGTTTAGCTGCTTTTCACGGCTGTGTTTATGCCGCTTTACACCCCCTTGACTCACTTACAGAGAGATATCAATACATAGGTTTGAAGATTCTTACTAGTCAGATATATTCTTGTGCGGTGAATCGGGGGTGTTGAGTCCAGTTCACTGAAAAAGAAATAGGTCTTGTCTCTTACATATTGGGTTTATGGAACGGTATCTGAGCTAATTTGAAACCCTTGTTTTATGCATGACCCCACCTCACCTTTCCCGTTCAGCAGCCGTAGTGTGTTTCCTAAACGTGTGACTCTGTTCTGTTTTGTAATTCAGTTCAAGTGTAGTGGTTTTTACATTCCCTCTAGAAGTGATATCTTATGATAAGTGTCTTTTTCTGTGTGACTTATTTCACTTAGAATCGTCGTACCTAAATCCACTCATCGTGCTGCTACTAGCCTTATGACGTTGATTTCATGGCTGAGTGATATTCCATTGTACATGAGGACCCCAACTTCTTTATCCATTTTTCTCTTTCCTAGGATATTTAAGGTGTAATGAAGTGGGGGTTCTTGTCAACAGAGCAGCCCTAAACTTTGGGGTGCCTGTGTCTTGCTGATTTTTAGTTTTCCCAATTTATACGCCCATGAGTGGAAGTGCCCTATGCTCTCCAAGCTGTGTTTTTTAGATGTTTCAGAACACACCGTACACTTCTCCAGAGTGGCTGTTGGCAATTTACATCCCACCCATCAGCGTAGCAAGGCTCCCATTTCTCCATGGCCGGTCCTGCATTTCTGGTTTGGACACTTTTTTCCGCATGGCCCTTTTGCCCGCTGGGAAGCGAGACTTCTTTGGAGCGCTGATTGGCCTTTCCAGGTTGCTTGGTTGGCCAAAAAGGGCGTATGCGTTTTTTCCTGAATATATTCAGGAAAAAACGCATACGCCCTTTTTGGCCAAGGGCATCATTGTCCACGTTTTGCCGCTTTTCATGTGCTTTCAAGGCGATTCGAATCTACCTCCTGAAATCTGTTTCCTGCAATTCTGCCTTGCTTTCAAAGCCTCTTCGTTGCCTTCCCTTAATATATTTGTGGACGAGAGGTATCATTTAAAACTCTGCAGGTTTGTGAATTGCAGTGCCCCTGAGCTCCATTTTTCAACTCGCTTTTTTGGGAGCTGACCGCAAAAGCGCAGGATTGCTTCAGGCCCTCTTCTGGTTCTGGGGGGCAGGCTGAGCTTGTGCTTAATTCTTCTTCCTGATGGGAAAATAGAGTGACCTGTGCCTGTCCCAACACCTAGAGCTAGTCTCTCATTGGTTCCCCCTCTTCCCGTTCATCCTCAGGACAAATTGCAACCTGTACGGAACAGGAGGTTAAAGGTGCTGATTCTCCAAGGAGGGAGATGGCTAGTAAATCGGCTGGAATGGCGAACCCGAGCAAAGGAGATGAGAAATGAGGTGCGTTTTAGAAACCTTTCCTGATCACACGGTGTACCATCTTCTGGGTTTCTCATGCCTGTTTTCGACGTAGGTAGATGCCCTTGAACCTGGAGATTTGGGACCCATGGGATGGGTACCATGCAGTATTACTTGAAAGGATCTGCGTTGGCTCACCCAACCTCACCGAACCTCTCAGCCCCAAGAGTGTCCACCCTTATGTCTCAATCAGCTGTGGGTCTAGATATGGTCAATCCAGGTTGCATCACAGCCCCTGAACGAATTTTGGAAGAATTTCTCTCTCTTTCACTGTCTTTGTTTCACGGGTTTTGAAAAGTAATTTATTTTTATAATGGGGTTTAGCTGCTTTTCACGGCTGTGTTTATGCCGCTTTACACCCCCTTGACTCACTTACAGAGAGATATCAATACATAGGTTTGAAGATTTTTACTAGTCAGATATATTCTTGTGCGGTGAATAGGGGGTGTTGAGTCCAGTTCACTGAGCAAGGAATAGGTCTTGTCTCTTACATATTGGGTTTATGGAACGGTATCTGAGCTAATTTGAAACCCTTGTTTTATGCATCACCCCACCTCACCTTTCCCGTTCAGCAGCCATAGTGTGTTTTCTAAACGTGTGACTCTGTTCTGTTTTGTAATTCAGTTCAAGTGTAGCGGTTTTTACATTCCCTCTAGAAGTGATATCTTATGATAAGTGTCTTTTTCTGTGTGACTTATTTCACTTAGAATCGTCGTACCTAAATCCACTCATCGTGCTGCTACTAGCCTTATGACGTTGATTTCATGGCTGAGTGATATTCCATTTTACATGAGGACCCCAACTTCTTTATCCATTTTTCTCTTTCCTAGCATATTTAAGGTGTAATGAAGTGGGGGTTCTTGTCAACAGAGCAGCCCTAAACTTTGGGGTGCCTGTGTCTTGCTGATTTTTAGTTTTCCCAATTTATACGCCCATGAGTGGAAGTGCCCTATGCTCTCCAAGCTGTGTTTTTTAGATGTTTCAGAACACACCGTACACTTCTCCAGAGTGGCTGTTGGCAATTTACATCCCACCCATCAGCGTAGCAAGGCTCCCATTTCTCCATGGCCGGTCCTGCATTTCTGGTTTGGACACTTTTTTCCGCATGGCCCTTTTGCCCGCTGGGAAGCGAGACTTCTTTGGAGCGCTGATTGGCCTTTCCAGGTTGCTTGGTTGGCCAAAAAGGGCGTATGCGTTTTTTCCTGAATATATTCAGGAAAAATCGCATACGCCCTTTTTGGCCAAGGGCATCATTGTCCACGTTTTGCCGCTTTTCATGTGCTTTCAAGGCGATTCGAATCTACCTCCTGAAATCTGTTTCCTGCAATTCTGCCTTGCTTTCAAAGCCTCTTCGTTGCCTTCCCTTAATATATTTGAGGACGAGAGGTATCATTTAAAACTCTGCAGGTTTGTGAATTGCAGTGCCCCTGAGCTCCATTTTTCAACTCGCTTTTTTGGGAGCTGACCGCAAAAGCGCAGGATTGCTTCAGGCCCTCTTCTGGTTCTGGGGGGTAGGGTGAGCTTGTGCTTAATTCTTCTTCCTGATGGGAAAATAGAGTGACCTGTGCCTGTCCCAACACCTAGAGCTAGTCTCTCATTGGTTCCCCCTCTTCCCGTTCATCCTCAGGACAAATTGCAACCTGTACGGAACAGGAGGTTAAAGGTGCTGATTCTCCAAGGAGGGAGATGGGTAATAAATCGGCTGGAATGGCGAACCCGAGCAAAGGAGATGAGAAATGAGGTGCGTTTTAGAAACCTTTCCCGATCACACGGTGTACCAACTTCTGGGTTTCTCATGCCTGTTTTCGACGTAGGTAGATGCCCTTGAACCTAGAGATTTGGGACCCATGGGATGGGTACCATGCAGTATTACTTGAAAGGGTCTGCGTTGGCTCACCCAACCTCACCGAACCTCTCAGCCCCAAGAGTGTCCACCCTTATGTCTCAATCAGCTGTGGGTCTAGATATGGTCAATCCAGGTTGCATCACAGCCCCTGAACGAATTTTGTAAGAATTTCTCTCTCTTTCACTGTCTTTGTTTCACGGGTTTTGAAAAGTAATTTATTTTTATAATGGGGTTTAGCTGCTTTTCACGGCTGTGTTTATGCCGCTTTACACCCCCTTGACTCACTTACAGAGAGATATCAATACATAGGTTTGAAGATTCTTACTAGTCAGATATATTCTTGTGCGGTGAATAGGGGGTGTTGAGTCCAGTTCACTGAAAAAGGAATAGGTCTTGTCTCTTACATATTGGGTTTATGGAACGGTATCTGAGCTAATTTGAAACCCTTGTTTTATGCATCACCCCACCTCACCTTTCCCGTTCAGCAGCCATAGTGTGTTTTCTAAACGTGTGACTCTGTTCTGTTTTGTAATTCAGTTCAAGTGTAGCGGTTTTTACATTCCCTCTAGAAGTGATATCTTATGATAAGTGTCTTTTTCTGTGTGACTTATTTCACTTAGAATCGTCGTACCTAAATCCACTCATCGTGCTGCTATTAGCCTTATGACGTTGATTTCATGGCTGAGTGATATTCCATTGTACATGAGGACCACAACTTCTTTATCCATTTTTCTCTTTCCTAGGATATTTAAGGTGTAATGAAGTGGGGGTTCTTGTCAACAGAGCAGCCCTAAACTTTGGGGTGCCTGTGTCTTGCTGATTTTTAGTTTTCCCAATTTATACGCCCATGAGTGGAAGTGCCCTATGCTCTCCAAGCTGTGTTTTTTAGATGTTTCAGAACACACCGTACACTTCTCCAGAGTGGCTGTTGGCAATTTACATCCCACCCATCAGCGTAGCAAGGCTCCCATTTCTCCATGGCCGGTCCTGCATTTCTGGTTTGGACACTTTTTTCCGCATGGCCCTTTTGCCCGCTGGGAAGCGAGACTTCTTTGGAGCGCTGATTGGCCTTTCCAGGTTGCTTGGTTGGCCAAAAAGGGCGTATGCGTTTTTTCCTGAATATATTCAGGAAAAATCGCATACGCCCTTTTTGGCCAAGGGCATCATTGTCCACGTTTTGCCGCTTTTCATGTGCTTTCAAGGCGATTCGAATCTACCTCCTGAAATCTGTTTCCTGCAATTCTGCCTTGCTTTCAAAGCCTCTTCGTTGCCTTCCCTTAATATATTTGTGGACGAGAGGTATCATTTAAAACTCTGCAGGTTTGTGAATTGCAGTGCCCCTGAGCTCCATTTTTCAACTCGCTTTTTTGGGAGCTGGCCGCAAAAGCGCAGGATTGCTTCAGGCCCTCTTCTGGTTCTGGGGGGCAGGCTGAGCTTGTGCTTAATTCTTCTTCCTGATGGGAAAATAGAGTGACCTGTGCCTGTCCCAACACCTAGAGCTAGTCTCTCATTGGTTCCCCCTCTTCCCGTTCATCCTCAGGACAAATTGCAACCTGTACGGAACAGGAGGTTAAAGGTGCTGATTCTCCAAGGAGGGAGATGGCTAGTAAATCGGCTGGAATGGCGAACCCGAGCAAAGGAGATGAGAAATGAGGTGCGTTTTAGAAACCTTTCCCGATCACACGGTGTACCATCTTCTGGGTTTCTCATGCCTGTTTTCGACGTAGGAAGATGCCCTTGAACCTGGAGATTTGGGACCCATGGGATGGGTACCATGCAGTATTACTTGAAAGGATCTGCGTTGGCTCACCCAACCTCACCGAACCTCTCAGCCCCAAGAGTGTCCACCCTGATGTCTCAATCAGCTGTGGGTCTAGATATGGTCAATCCAGGTTGCATCACAGCCCCTGAACGAATTTTGGAAGAATTTCTCTCTCTTTCACTGTCTTTGTTTCACGGGTTTTGAAAAGTAATTTATTTTTATAATGGGGTTTAGCTGCTTTTCACGGCTGTGTTTATGCCGCTTTACACCCCCTTGACTCACTTACAGAGAGATATCAATACATAGGTTTGAAGATTCTTACTAGTCAGATATATTCTTGTGCGGTGAATAGGGGGTGTTGAGTCCAGTTCACTGAAAAAGGAATAGGTCTTGTCTCTTACATATTGGGTTTATGGAACGGTATCTGAGCTAATTTGAAACCCTTGTTTTATGCATCACCCCACCTCACCTTTCCCGTTCAGCAGCCGTAGTGTGTTTCCTAAACGTGTGACTCTGTTCTGTTTTGTAATTCAGTTCAAGTGTAGCGGTTTTTACATTCCCTCTAGAAGTGATATCTTATGATAAGTGTCTTTTTCTGTGTGACTTATTTCACTTAGAATCGTCGTACCTAAATCCACTCATCGTGCTGCTACTAGCCTTATGACGTTGATTTCATGGCTGAGTGATATTCCATTGTACATGAGGACCACAACTTCTTTATCCATTTTTCTCTTTCCTAGGATATTTAAGGTGTAATGAAGTGGGGGTTCTTGTCAACAGAGCAGCCCTAAACTTTGGGGTGCCTGTGTCTTGCTGATTTTTAGTTTTCCCAATTTATACGCCCATGAGTGGAAGTGCCCTATGCTCTCCAAGCTGTGTTTTTTAGATGTTTCAGAACACACCATACACTTCTCCAGAGTGGCTGTTGGCAATTTACATCCCACCCATCAGCGTAGCAAGGCTCCCATTTCTCCATGGCCGGTCCTGCATTTCTGGTTTGGACACTTTTTTCCGCATGGCCCTTTTGCCCGCTGGGAAGCGAGACTTCTTTGGAGCGCTGATTGGCCTTTCCAGGTTGCTTGGTTGGCCAAAAAGGGCGTATGCGTTTTTTCCTGAATATATTCAGGAAAAAACGCATACGCCCTTTTTGGCCAAGGGCATCATTGTCCACGTTTTGCCGCTTTTCATGTGCTTTCAAGGCGATTCGAATCTACCTCCTGAAATCTGTTTCCTGCAATTCTGCCTTGCTTTCAAAGCCTCTTCGTTGCCTTCCCTTAATATATTTGTGGACGAGAGGTATCATTTAAAACTCTGCAGGTTTGTGAATTGCAGTGCCCCTGAGCTCCATTTTTCAACTCGCTTTTTTGGGAGCTGGCCGCAAAAGCGCAGGATTGCTTCAGGCCCTCTTCTGGTTCTGGGGGGCAGGCTGAGCTTGTGCTTAATTCTTCTTCCTGATGGGAAAATAGAGTGACCTGTGCCTGTCCCAACACCTAGAGCTAGTCTCTCATTGGTTCCCCCTCTTCCCGTTCATCCTCAGGACAAATTGCAACCTGTACGGAACAGGAGGGTAAAGGTGCTGATTCTCCAAGGAGGGAGATGGCTAGTAAATCGGCTGGAATGGCGAACCCGAGCAAAGGAGATGAGAAATGAGGTGCGTTTTAGAAACCTTTCCCGATCACACGGTGTACCATCTTCTGGGTTTCTCATGCCTGTTTTCGACGTAGGAAGTTGCCCTTGAACCTAGAGATTTGGGACCCATGGGATGGGTACCATGCAGTATTACTTGAAAGGGTCTGCGTTGGCTCACCCAACCTCACCGAACCTCTCAGCCCCAAGAGTGTCCACCCTTATGTCTCAATCAGCTGTGGGTCTAGATATGGTCAATCCAGGTTGCATCACAGCCCCTGAACGAATTTTGGAAGAATTTCTCTCTCTTTCACTGTCTTTGTTTCACGGGTTTTGAAAAGTAATTTATTTTTATAATGGGGTTTAGCTGCTTTTCACGGCTGTGTTTATGCCGCTTTACACCCCCTTGACTCACTTACAGAGAGATATCAATACATAGGTTTGAAGATTCTTACTAGTCAGATATATTCTTGTGTGGTGAATAGGGGGTGTTGAGTCCAGTTCACTGAAAAAGGAATAGGTCTTGTCTCTTACATATTGGGTTTATGGAACGGTATCTGAGCTAATTTGAAACCCTTGTTTTATGCATCACCCCACCTCACCTTTCCCGTTCAGCAGCCGTAGTGTGTTTCCTAAACGTGTGACTCTGTTCAGTTTTGTAATTCAGTTCAAGTGTAGCGGTTTTTACATTCCCTCTAGAAGTGATATCTTATGATAAGTGTGTTTTTCTGTGTGACTTATTTCACTTAGAATCGTCGTACCTAAATCCACTCATCGTGCTGCTACTAGCCTTATGACGTTGATTTCATGGCTGAGTGATATTCCATTGTACATGAGGACCACAACTTCTTTATCCATTTTTCTCTTTCCTAGGATAATTAAGGTGTAATGAAGTGGGGGTTCTTGTCAACAGAGCAGCCCTAAACTTTGGGGTGCCTGTGTCTTGCTGATTTTTAGTTTTCCCAATTTATACGCCCATGAGTGGAAGTGCCCTATGCTCTCCAAGCTGTGTTTTTTAGATGTTTCAGAACACACCGTACACTTCTCCAGAGTGGCTGTTGGCAATTTACATCCCACCCATCAGCGTAGCAAGGCTCCCATTTCTCCATGGCCGGTCCTGCATTTCTGGTTTGGACACTTTTTTCCGCATGGCCCTTTTGCCCGCTGGGAAGCGAGACTTCTTTGGAGCACTGATTGGCCTTTCCAGGTGGCTTGGTTGGCCAAAAAGGGCGTATGCGTTTTTTCCTGAATATATTCAGGAAAAAATGCATACGCCCTTTTTGGCCAAGGGCATCATTGTCCACGTTTTGCCGCTTTTCATGTGCTTTCAAGGCGATTCGAATCTACCTCCTGAAATCTGTTTCCTGCAATTCTGCCTTGCTTTCAAAGCCTCTTCGTTGCCTTCCCTTAATATATTTGTGGACGAGAGGTATCATTTAAAACTCTGCAGGTTTGTGAATTGCAGTGCCCCTGAGCTCCATTTTTCAACTCGCTTTTTTGGGAGCTGGCCGCAAAAGCGCAGGATTGCTTCAGGCCCTCTTCTGGTTCTGGGGGGCAGGCTGAGCTTGTGCTTAATTCTTCTTCCTGATGGGAAAATAGAGTGACCTGTGCCTGTCCCAACACCTAGAGCTAGTCTCTCATTGGTTCCCCCTCTTCCCGTTCATCCTCAGGACAATTTGCAACCTGTACGGAACAGGAGGGTAAAGGTGCTGATTCTCCAAGGAGGGAGATGGCTAGTAAATCGGCTGGAATGGCGAACCCGAGCAAAGGAGATGAGAAATGAGGTGCGTTTTAGAAACCTTTCCCGATCACACGGTGTACCATCTTCTGGGTTTCTCATGCCTGTTTTCGACGTAGGAAGATGCCCTTGAACCTGGAGATTTGGGACCCATGGGATGGGTACCATGCAGTATTACTTGAAAGGATCTGCGTTGGCTCACCCAACCTCACCGAACCTCTCAGCCCCAAGAGTGTCCACCCTGATGTCTCAATCAGCTGTGGGTCTAGATATGGTCAATCCAGGTTGCATCACAGCCCCTGAACGAATTTTGGAAGAATTTCTCTCTCTTTCACTGTCTTTGTTTCACGGGTTTTGAAAAGTAATTTATTTTTATAATGGGGTTTAGCTGCTTTTCACGGCTGTGTTTATGCCGCTTTACACCCCCTTGACTCACTTACAGAGAGATATCAATACATAGGTTTGAAGATTCTTACTAGTCAGATATATTCTTGTGCGGTGAATAGGGGGTGTTGAGTCCAGTTCACTGAAAAAGGAATAGGTCTTGTCTCTTACATATTGGGTTTATGGAACGGTATCTGAGCTAATTTGAAACCCTTGTTTTATGCATCACCCCACCTCACCTTTCCCGTTCAGCAGCCATAGTGTGTTTTCTAAACCTGTGACTCTGTTCTGTTTTGTAATTCAGTTCAATTGTAGCGGTTTTTACATTCCCTCTAGAAGTGATATCTTATGATAAGTGTCTTTTTCTGTGTGACTTATTTCACTTAGAATCGTCGTACCTAAATCCACTCATCGTGCTGCTATTAGCCTTATGACGTTGATTTCATGGCTGAGTGATATTCCATTGTACATGAGGACCACAACTTCTTTATCCATTTTTTTCTTTCCTAGGATATTTAAGGTGTAATGAAGTGGGGGTTCTTGTCAACAGAGCAGCCCTAAACTTTGGGGTGCCTGTGTCTTGCTGATTTTTAGTTTTCCCAATTTATACGCCCATGAGTGGAAGTGCCCTATGCTATCCAATCTGTGTTTTTTAGATGTTTCAGAACACACCGTACACTTCTCCAGATTGGCTGTTGGCAATTTACATCCCACCCATCAGCGTAGCAAGGCTCCCATTTCTCCATGGCCGGTCCTGCATTTCTGGTTTGGACACTTTTTTCCGCATGGCCCTTTTGCCCGCTGGGAAGCGAGACTTCTTTGGAGCGCTGATTGGCCTTTCCAGGTTGCTTGGTTGGCCAAAAAGGGCGTATGCGTTTTTTCCTGAATATATTCAGGAAAAAACGCATACGCCCTTTTTGGCCAAGGGCATCATTGTCCACGTTTTGCCGCTTTTCATGTGCTTTCAAGGCGATTCGAATCTACCTCCTGAAATCTGTTTCCTGCAATTCTGCCTTGCTTTCAAAGCCTCTTCGTTGCCTTCCCTTAATATATTTGTGGACGAGAGGTATCATTTAAAACTCTGCAGGTTTGTGAATTGCAGTGCCCCTGAGCTCCATTTTTCAACTCGCTTTTTTGGGAGCTGGCCGCAAAAGCGCAGGATTGCTTCAGGCCCTCTTCTGGTTCTGGGGGGCAGGCTGAGCTTGTGCTTAATTCTTCTTCCTGATGGGAAAATAGAGTGACCTGTGCCTGTCCCAACACCTAGAGCTAGTCTCTCATTGGTTCCCCCTCTTCCCGTTCATCCTCAGGAAAAATTGCAACCTGTACGGAACAGGAGGTTAAAGGTGCTGATTCTCCAAGGAGGGAGATGGCTAGTAAATCGGCTGGAATGGCGAACCCGAGCAAAGGAGATGAGAAATGAGGTGCGTTTTAGAAACCTTTCCCGATCACACGGTGTACCATCTTCTGGGTTTCTCATGCCTGTTTTCGATGTAGGAAGATGCCCTTGAACCTGGAGATTTGGGACCCATGGGATGGGTACCATTCAGTATTACTTGAAAGGGTCTGCGTTGGCTCACCCAACCTCACCGAACCTCTCAGCCCCAAGAGTGTCCACCCTTATGTCTCAGTCAGCTGTGGGTCTAGATATGGTCAATCCAGGTTGCATCACAGCCCCTGAACGAATTTTGTAAGAATTTCTCTCTCTTTCACTGTCTTTGTTTCACGGGTTTTGAAAAGTAATTTATTTTTATAATGGGGTTTAGCTGCTTTTCACGGCTGTGTTTATGCCGCTTTACACCCCCTTGACTCACTTACAGAGAGATATCAATACATAGGTTTGAAGATTCTTACTACTCAGATATATTCTTGTGCGGTGAATAGGGGGTGTTGAGTCCAGTTCACTGAAAAAGGAATAGGTCTTGTCTCTTACATATTGGGTTTATGGAACGGTATCTGAGCTAATTTGAAACCCTTGTTTTATGCATCACCCCACCTCACCTTTCCCGTTCAGCAGCCGTAGTGTGTTTCCTAAACGTGTGACTCTGTTCAGTTTTGTAATTCAGTTCAAGTGTAGCGGTTTTTACATTCCCTCTAGAAGTGATATCTTATGATAAGTGTCTTTTTCTGTGTGACTTATTTCACTTAGAATCGTCGTACCTAAATCCACTCATCGTGCTGCTACTAGCCTTATGACGTTGATTTCATGGCTGAGTGATATTCCATTGTACATGAGGACCACAACTTCTTTATCCATTTTTCTCTTTCCTAGGATAATTAAGGTGTAATGAAGTGGGGGTTCTTGTCAACAGAGCAGCCCTAAACTTTGGGGTGCCTGTGTCTTGCTGATTTTTAGTTTTCCCAATTTATACGCCCATGAGTGGAAGTGCCCTATGCTCTCCAAGCTGTGTTTTTTAGATGTTTCAGAACACACCGTACACTTCTCCAGAGTGGCTGTTGGCAATTTACATCCCACCCATCAGCGTAGCAAGGCTCCCATTTCTCCATGGCCGGTCCTGCATTTCTGGTTTGGACACTTTTTTCCGCATGGCCCTTTTGCCCGCTGGGAAGCGAGACTTCTTTGGAGCGCTGATTGGCCTTTCCAGGTTGCTTGGTTGGCCAAAGAGGGCGTATGCGTTTTTTCCTGAATATATTCAGGAAAAAACGCAAAAGCCCTTTTTGGCCAAGGGCATCATTGTCCACGTTTTGCCGCTTTTCATGTGGTTTCAAGGCGATTCGAATCTACCTCCTGAAATCTGTTTCCTGCAATTCTGCCTTGCTTTCAAAGCCTCTTCGTTGCCTTCCCTTAATATATTTGTGGACGAGAGGTATCATTTAAAACTCTGCAGGTTTGTGAATTGCAGTGCCCCTGAGCTCCATTTTTCAACTCGCTTTTTTGGGAGCTGGCCGCAAAAGCGCAGGATTGCTTCAGGCCCTCTTCTGGTTCTGGGGGGCAGGCTGAGCTTGTGCTTAATTCTTCTTCCTGATGGGAAAATAGAGTGACCTGTGCCTGTCCCAACACCTAGAGCTAGTCTCTCATTGGTTCCCCCTCTTCCCGTTCATCCTCAGGACAAATTGCAACCTGTACGGAACAGGAGGTTAAAGGTGCTGATTCTCCAAGGAGAGAGATGGCTAGTAAATCGGCTGGAATGGCGAACCCGAGCAAAGGAGATGAGAAATGAGGTGCGTTTTAGAAACCTATCCCTATCACACGGTGTACCATCTTCTGGGTTTCTCATGCCTGTTTTCGACGTAGGAAGTTGCCCTTGAACCTAGAGATTTGGGACCCATGGGATGGGTACCATGCAGTATTACTTGAAAGGGTCTGCGTTGGCTCACCCAACCTCACCGAACCTCTCAGCCCCAAGAGTGTCCACCCTTATGTCTCAATCAGCTGTGGGTCTAGATATGGTCAATCCAGGTTGCATCACAGCCCCTGAACGAATTTTGGAAGAATTTCTCTCTCTTTCACTGTCTTTGTTTCACGGGTTTTGAAAAGTAATTTATTTTTATAATGGGGTTTAGCTGCTTTTCACGGCTGTGTTTATGCCGCTTTACACCCCCTTGACTCACTTACAGAGAGATATCAATACATAGGTTTGAAGATTCTTACTAGTCAGATATATTCTTGTGCGGTGAATAGGGGGTGTTGAGTCCAGTTCACTGAAAAAGGAATAGGTCTTGTCTCTTACATATTGGGTTTATGGAACGGTATCTGAGCTAATTTGAAACCCTTGTTTTATGCATCACCCCACCTCACCTTTCCCGTTCAGCAGCCGTAGTGTGTTTCCTAAACGTGTGACTCTGTTCAGTTTTGTAATTCAGTTCAAGTGTAGCGGTTTTTACATTCCCTCTAGAAGTGATATCTTATGATAAGTGTCTTTTTCTGTGTGACTTATTTCACTTAGAATCGTCGTACCTAAATCCACTCATCGTGCTGCTACTAGCCTTATGACGTTGATTTCATGGCTGAGTGATATTCCATTGTACATGAGGACCACAACTTCTTTATCCATTTTTCTCTTTCCTAGGATAATTAAGGTGTAATGAAGTGGGGGTTCTTGTCAACAGAGCAGCCCTAAACTTTGGGGTGCCTGTGTCTTGCTGATTTTTAGTTTTCCCAATTTATACGCCCATGAGTGGAAGTGCCCTATGCTCTCCAAGCTGTGTTTTTTAGATGTTTCAGAACACACCGTACACTTCTCCAGAGTGGCTGTTGGCAATTTACATCCCACCCATCAGCGTAGCAAGGCTCCCATTTCTCCATGGCCGGTCCTGCATTTCTGGTTTGGACACTTTTTTCCGCATGGCCCTTTTGCCCGCTGGGAAGCGAGACTTCTTTGGAGCGCTGATTGGCCTTTCCAGGTTGCTTGGTTGGCCAAAGAGGGCGTATGCGTTTTTTCCTGAATATATTCAGGAAAAAACGCAAAAGCCCTTTTTGGCCAAGGGCATCATTGTCCACGTTTTGCCGCTTTTCATGTGGTTTCAAGGCGATTCGAATCTACCTCCTGAAATCTGTTTCCTGCAATTCTGCCTTGCTTTCAAAGCCTCTTCGTTGCCTTCCCTTAATATATTTGTGGACGAGAGGTATCATTTAAAACTCTGCAGGTTTGTGAATTGCAGTGCCCCTGAGCTCCATTTTTCAACTCGCTTTTTTGGGAGCTGGCCGCAAAAGCGCAGGATTGCTTCAGGCCCTCTTCTGGTTCTGGGGGGCAGGCTGAGCTTGTGCTTAATTCTTCTTCCTGATGGGAAAATAGAGTGACCTGTGCCTGTCCCAACACCTAGAGCTAGTCTCTCATTGGTTCCCCCTCTTCCCGTTCATCCTCAGGACAAATTGCAACCTGTACGGAACAGGAGGTTAAAGGTGCTGATTCTCCAAGGAGAGAGATGGCTAGTAAATCGGCTGGAATGGCGAACCCGAGCAAAGGAGATGAGAAATGAGGTGCGTTTTAGAAACCTTTCCCTATCACACGGTGTACCATCTTCTGGGTTTCTCATGCCTGTTTTCGACGTAGGAAGTTGCCCTTGAACCTAGAGATTTGGGACCCATGGGATGGGTACCATGCAGTATTACTTGAAAGGGTCTGCGTTGGCTCACCCAACCTCACCGAACCTCTCAGCCCCAAGAGTGTCCACCCTTATGTCTCAATCAGCTGTGGGTCTAGATATGGTCAATCCAGGTTGCATCACAGCCCCTGAACGAATTTTGGAAGAATTTCTCTCTCTTTCACTGTCTTTGTTTCACGGGTTTTGAAAAGTAATTTATTTTTATAATGGGGTTTAGCTGCTTTTCACGGCTGTGTTTATGCCGCTTTACACCCCCTTGACTCACTTACAGAGAGATATCAATACATAGGTTTGAAGATTCTTACTAGTCAGATATATTCTTGTGTGGTGAATAGGGGGTGTTGAGTCCAGTTCACTGAAAAAGGAATAGGTCTTGTCTCTTACATATTGGGTTTATGGAACGGTATCTGAGCTAATTTGAAACCCTTGTTTTATGCATCACCCCACCTCACCTTTCCCGTTCAGCAGCCGTAGTGTGTTTCCTAAACGTGTGACTCTGTTCAGTTTTGTAATTCAGTTCAAGTGTAGCGGTTTTTACATTCCCTCTAGAAGTGATATCTTATGATAAGTGTCTTTTTCTGTGTGACTTATTTCACTTAGAATCGTCGTACCTAAATCCACTCATCGTGCTGCTACTAGCCTTATGACGTTGATTTCATGGCTGAGTGATATTCCATTGTACATGAGGACCACAACTTCTTTATCCATTTTTCTCTTTCCTAGGATAATTAAGGTGTAATGAAGTGGGGGTTCTTGTCAACAGAGCAGCCCTAAACTTTGGGGTGCCTGTGTCTTGCTGATTTTTAGTTTTCCCAATTTATACGCCCATGAGTGGAAGTGCCCTATGCTCTCCAAGCTGTGTTTTTTAGATGTTTCAGAACACACCGTACACTTCTCCAGAGTGGCTGTTGGCAATTTACATCCCACCCATCAGCGTAGCAAGGCTCCCATTTCTCCATGGCCGGTCCTGCATTTCTGGTTTGGACACTTTTTTCCGCATGGCCCTTTTGCCCGCTGGGAAGCGAGACTTCTTTGGAGCGCTGATTGGCCTTTCCAGGTGGCTTGGTTGGCCAAAAAGGGCGTATGCGTTTTTTCCTGAATATATTCAGGAAAAAACGCATACGCCCTTTTTGGCCAAGGGCATCATTGTCCACGTTTTGCCGCTTTTCATGTGCTTTCAAGGCGATTCGAATCTACCTCCTGAAATCTGTTTCCTGCAATTCTGCCTTGCTTTCAAAGCCTCTTCGTTGCCTTCCCTTAATATATTTGTGGACGAGAGGTATCATTTAAAACTCTGCAGGTTTGTGAATTGCAGTGCCCCTGAGCTCCATTTTTCAACTCGCTTTTTTGGGAGCTGGCCGCAAAAGCGCAGGATTGCTTCAGGCCCTCTTCTGGTTCTGGGGGGCAGGCTGAGCTTGTGCTTAATTCTTCTTCCTGATGGGAAAATAGAGTGACCTGTGCCTGTCCCAACACCTAGAGCTAGTCTCTCATTGGTTCCCCCTCTTCCCGTTCATCCTCACGACAATTTGCAACCTGTACGGAACAGGAGGGTAAAGGTGCTGATTCTCCAAGGAGGGAGATGGCTAGTAAATCGGCTGGAATGGCGAACCCGAGCAAAGGAGATGAGAAATGAGGTGCGTTTTAGAAACCTTTCCCGATCACACGGTGTACCATCTTCTGGGTTTCTCATGCCTGTTTTCGACGTAGGAAGATGCCCTTGAACCTGGAGATTTGGGACCCATGGGATGGGTACCATGCAGTATTACTTGAAAGGATCTGCGTTGGCTCACCCAACCTCACCGAACCTCTCAGCCACAAGAGTGTCCACCCTGATGTCTCAATCAGCTGTGGGTCTAGATATGGTCAATCCAGGTTGCATCACAGCCCCTGAACGAATTTTGGAAGAATTTCTCTCTCTTTCACTGTCTTTGTTTCACGGGTTTTGAAAAGTAATTTATTTTTATAATGGGGTTTAGCTGCTTTTCACGGCTGTGTTTATGCCGCTTTACACCCCCTTGACTCACTTACAGAGAGATATCAATACATAGGTTTGAAGATTCTTACTAGTCAGATATATTCTTGTGCGGTGAATAGGGGGTGTTGAGTCCAGTTCACTGAAAAAGGAATAGGTCTTGTCTCTTACATATTGGGTTTATGGAACGGTATCTGAGCTAATTTGAAACCCTTGTTTTATGCATCACCCCACCTCACCTTTCCCGTTCAGCAGCCATAGTGTGTTTCCTAAACGTGTGACTCTGTTCAGTTTTGTAATTCAGTTCAAGTGTAGCGGTTTTTACATTCCCTCTAGAAGTGATATCTTATGATAAGTGTCTTTTTCTGTGTGACTTATTTCACTTAGAATCGTCGTACCTAAATCCACTCATCGTGCTGCTACTAGCCTTATGACGTTGATTTCATGGCTGAGTGATATTCCATTGTACATGAGGACCACAACTTCTTTATCCATTTTTCTCTTTCCTAGGATAATTAAGGTGTAATGAAGTGGGGGTTCTTGTCAACAGAGCAGCCCTAAACTTTGGGGTGCCTGTGTCTTGCTGATTTTTAGTTTTCCCAATTTATACGCCCATGAGTGGAAGTGCCCTATGCTCTCCAAGCTGTGTTTTTTAGATGTTTCAGAACACACCGTACACTTCTCCAGAGTGGCTGTTGGCAATTTACATCCCACCCATCAGCGTAGCAAGGCTCCCATTTCTCCATGGCCGGTCCTGCATTTCTGGTTTGGACACTTTTTTCCGCATGGCCCTTTTGCCCGCTGGGAAGCGAGACTTCTTTGGAGCGCTGATTGGCCTTTCCAGGTTGCTTGGTTGGCCAAAAAGGGCGTATGCGTTTTTTCCTGAATATATTCAGGAAAAAACGCATACGCCCTTTTTGGCCAAGGGCATCATTGTCCACGTTTTGCCGCTTTTCATGTGCTTTCAAGGCGATTCGAATCTACCTCCTGAAATCTGTTTCCTGCAATTCTGCCTTGCTTTCAAAGCCTCTTCGTTGCCTTCCCTTAATATATTTGTGGACGAGAGGTATCATTTAAAACTCTGCAGGTTTGTGAATTGCAGTGCCCCTGAGCTCCATTTTTCAACTCGCTTTTTTGGGAGCTGGCCGCAAAAGCGCAGGATTGCTTCAGGCCCTCTTCTGGTTCTGGGGGGCAGGCTGAGCTTGTGCTTAATTCTTCTTCCTGATGGGAAAATAGAGTGACCTGTGCCTGTCCCAACACCTAGAGCTAGTCTCTCATTGGTTCCCCCTCTTCCCGTTCATCCTCAGGACAATTTGCAACCTGTACGGAACAGGAGGGTAAAGGTGCTGATTCTCCAAGGAGGGAGATGGCTAGTAAATCGGCTGGAATGGCGAACCCGAGCAAAGGAGATGAGAAATGAGGTGCGTTTTAGAAACCTTTCCCGATCACACGGTGTACCATCTTCTGGGTTTCTCATGCCTGTTTTCGACGTAGGAAGATGCCCTTGAACCTGGAGATTTGGGACCCATGGGATGGGTACCATGCAGTATTACTTGAAAGGATCTGCGTTGGCTCACCCAACCTCACCGAACCTCTCAGCCCCAAGAGTGTCCACCCTGATGTCTCAATCAGCTGTGGGTCTAGATATGGTCAATCCAGGTTGCATCACAGCCCCTGAACGAATTTTGGAAGAATTTCTCTCTCTTTCACTGTCTTTGTTTCACGGGTTTTGAAAAGTAATTTATTTTTATAATGGGGTTTAGCTGCTTTTCACGGCTGTGTTTATGCCGCTTTACACCCCCTTGACTCACTTACAGAGAGATATCAATACATAGGTTTGAAGATTCTTACTAGTCAGATATATTCTTGTGCGGTGAATAGGGGGTGTTGAGTCCAGTTCACTGAAAAAGGAATAGGTCTTGTCTCTTACATATTGGGTTTATGGAACGGTATCTGAGCTAATTTGAAACCCTTGTTTTATGCATCACCCCACCTCACCTTTCCCGTTCAGCAGCCATAGTGTGTTTTCTAAACGTGTGACTCTGTTCTGTTTTGTAATTCAGTTCAATTGTAGCGGTTTTTACATTCCCTCTAGAAGTGATATCTTATGATAAGTGTCTTTTTCTGTGTGACTTATTTCACTTAGAATCGTCGTACCTAAATCCACTCATCGTGCTGCTATTAGCCTTATGACGTTGATTTCATGGCTGAGTGATATTCCATTGTACATGAGGACCACAACTTCTTTATCCATTTTTCTCTTTCCTAGGATATTTAAGGTGTAATGAAGTGGGGGTTCTTGTCAACAGAGCAGCCCTAAACTTTGGGGTGCCTGTGTCTTGCTGATTTTTAGTTTTCCCAATTTATACGCCCATGAGTGGAAGTGCCCTATGCTCTCCAATCTGTGTTTTTTAGATGTTTCAGAACACACCGTACACTTCTCCAGATTGGCTGTTGGCAATTTACATCCCACCCATCAGCGTAGCAAGGCTCCCATTTCTCCATGGCCGGTCCTGCATTTCTGGTTTGGACACTTTTTTCCGCATGGCCCTTTTGCCCGCTGGGAAGCGAGACTTCTTTGGAGCGCTGATTGGCCTTTCCAGGTTGCTTGGTTGGCCAAAAAGGGCGTATGCGTTTTTTCCTGAATATATTCAGGAAAAAACGCATACGCCCTTTTTGGCCAAGGGCATCATTGTCCACGTTTTGCCGCTTTTCATGTGCTTTCAAGGCGATTCGAATCTACCTCCTGAAATCTGTTTCCTGCAATTCTGCCTTGCTTTCAAAGCCTCTTCGTTGCCTTCCCTTAATATATTTGTGGACGAGAGGTATCATTTAAAACTCTGCAGGTTTGTGAATTGCAGTGCCCCTGAGCTCCATTTTTCAACTCGCTTTTTTGGGAGCTGGCCGCAAAAGCGCTGGATTGCTTCAGGCCCTCTTCTGGTTCTGGGGGGCAGGCTGAGCTTGTGCTTAATTCTTCTTCCTGATGGGAAAATAGAGTGACCTGTGCCTGTCCCAACACCTAGAGCTAGTCTCTCATTGGTTCCCCCTCTTCCCGTTCATCCTCAGGACAAATTGCAACCTGTACGGAACAGGAGGTTAAAGGTGCTGATTCTCCAAGGAGGGAGATGGCTAGTAAATCGGCTGGAATGGCGAACCCGAGCAAAGGAGATGAGAAATGAGGTGCGTTTTAGAAACCTTTCCCGATCACACGGTGTACCATCTTCTGGGTTTCTCATGCCTGTTTTCGACGTAGGAAGTTGCCCTTGAACCTAGAGATTTGGGACCCATGGGATGGGTACCATGCAGTATTACTTGAAAGGGTCTGCGTTGGCTCACCCAACCTCACCGAACCTCTCAGCCCCAAGAGTGTCCACCCTTATGTCTCAATCAGCTGTGGGTCTAGATATGGTCAATCCAGGTTGCATCACAGCCCCTGAACGAATTTTGGAAGAATTTCTCTCTCTTTCACTGTCTTTGTTTCACGGGTTTTGAAAAGTAATTTATTTTTATAATGGGGTTTAGCTGCTTTTCACGGCTGTGTTTATGCCGCTTTACACCCCCTTGACTCACTTACAGAGAGATATCAATACATAGGTTTGAAGATTCTTACTAGTCAGATATATTCTTGTGCGGTGAATAGGGGGTGTTGAGTCCAGTTCACTGAAAAAGGAATAGGTCTTGTCTCTTACATATTGGGTTTATGGAACGGTATCTGAGCTAATTTGAAACCCTTGTTTTATGCATCACCCCACCTCACCTTTCCCGTTCAGCAGCCGTAGTGTGTTTCCTAAACGTGTGACTCTGTTCAGTTTTGTAATTCAGTTCAAGTGTAGCGGTTTTTACATTCCCTCTAGAAGTGATATCTTATGATAAGTGTCTTTTTCTGTGTGACTTATTTCACTTAGAATCGTCGTACCTAAATCCACTCATCGTGCTGCTACTAGCCTTATGACGTTGATTTCATGGCTGAGTGATATTCCATTGTACATGAGGACCACAACTTCTTTATCCATTTTTCTCTTTCCTAGGATAATTAAGGTGTAATGAAGTGGGGGTTCTTGTCAACAGAGCAGCCCTAAACTTTGGGGTGCCTGTGTCTTGCTGATTTTTAGTTTTCCCAATTTATACGCCCATGAGTGGAAGTGCCCTATGCTCTCCAAGCTGTGTTTTTTAGATGTTTCAGAACACACCGTACACTTCTCCAGAGTGGCTGTTGGCAATTTACATCCCACCCATCAGCGTAGCAAGGCTCCCATTTCTCCATGGCCGGTCCTGCATTTCTGGTTTGGACACTTTTTTCCGCATGGCCCTTTTGCCCGCTGGGAAGCGAGACTTCTTTGGAGCGCTGATTGGCCTTTCCAGGTTGCTTGGTTGGCCAAAAAGGGCGTATGCGTTTTTTCCTGAATATATTCAGGAAAAAACGCATACGCCCTTTTTGGCCAAGGGCATCATTGTCCACGTTTTGCCGCTTTTCATGTGGTTTCAAGGCGATTCGAATCTACCTCCTGAAATCTGTTTCCTGCAATTCTGCCTTGCTTTCAAAGCCTC
The DNA here is from genome assembly GCF_949987535.1 of Balaenoptera acutorostrata. Taxonomy (NCBI): domain Eukaryota; kingdom Metazoa; phylum Chordata; class Mammalia; order Artiodactyla; family Balaenopteridae; genus Balaenoptera; species Balaenoptera acutorostrata. Next base: position 54,666 of record NW_026646280.1, read on the forward strand.
TTCGTTGCCTTCCCTTAATATATTTGTGGACGAGAGGTATCATTTAAAACTCTGCAGGTTTATGAATTGCAGTGCCCCTGAGCTCCATTTTTCAACTCGCTTTTTTGGGAGCTGGCCGCAAAAGCGCAGGATTGCTTCAGGCCCTCTTCTGGTTCTGGGGGGCAGGCTGAGCTTGTGCTTAATTCTTCTTCCTGATGGGAAAATAGAGTGACCTGAGCCTGTCCCAACACCTAGAGCTAGTCTCTCATTGGTTCCCCCTCTTCCCGTTCATCCTCAGGACAATTTGCAACCTGTACGGAACAGGAGGGTAAAGGTGCTGATTCTCCAAGGAGGGAGATGGCTAGTAAATCGGCTGGAATGGCGAACCCGAGCAAAGGAGATGAGAAATGAGGTGCGTTTTAGAAACCTTTCCCGATCACATGGTGTACCATCTTCTGGGTTTCTCATGCCTGTTTTCGACGTAGGAAGATGCCCTTGAACCTGGAGATTTGGGACCCATGGGATGGGTACCATGCAGTATTACTTGAAAGGATCTGCGTTGGCTCACCCAACCTCACCGAACCTCTCAGCCCCAAGAGTGTCCACCCTGATGTCTCAATCAGCTGTGGGTCTAGATATGGTCAATCCAGGTTGCATCACAGCCCCTGAACGAATTTTGGAAGAATTTCTCTCTCTTTCACTGTCTTTGTTTCACGGGTTTTGAAAAGTAATTTATTTTTATAATGGGGTTTAGCTGCTTTTCACGGCTGTGTTTATGCCGCTTTACACCCCCTTGACTCACTTACAGAGAGATATCAATACATAGGTTTGAAGATTCTTACTAGTCAGATATATTCTTGTGCGGTGAATAGGGGGTGTTGAGTCCAGTTCACTGAAAAAGGAATATGTCTTGTCTCTTACATATTGGGTTTATGGAACGGTATCTGAGCTAATTTGAAACCCTTGTTTTATGCATCACCCCACCTCACCTTTCCCGTTCAGCAGCCGTAGTGTGTTTCCTAAACGTGTGACTCTGTTCAGTTTTGTAATTCAGTTCAAGTGTAGCGGTTTTTACATTCCCTCTAGAAGTGATATCTTATGATAAGTGTGTTTTTCTGTGTGACTTATTTCACTTAGAATCGTCGTACCTAAATCCACTCATCGTGCTGCTACTAGCCTTATGACGTTGATTTCATGGCTGAGTGATATTCCATTGTACATGAGGACCACAACTTCTTTATCCATTTTTCTCTTTCCTAGGATAATTAAGGTGTAATGAAGTGGGGGTTCTTGTCAACAGAGCAGCCCTAAACTTTGGGGTGCCTGTGTCTTGCTGATTTTTAGTTTTCCCAATTTATACGCCCATGAGTGGAAGTGCCCTATGCTCTCCAAGCTGTGTTTTTTAGATGTTTCAGAACACACCGTACACTTCTCCAGAGTGGCTGTTGGCAATTTACATCCCACCCATCAGCGTAGCAAGGCTCCCATTTCTCCATGGCCGGTCCTGCATTTCTGGTTTGGACACTTTTTTCCGCATGGCCCTTTTGCCCGCTGGGAAGCGAGACTTCTTTGGAGCGCTGATTGGCCTTTCCAGGTTGCTTGGTTGGCCAAAAAGGGCGTATGCGTTTTTTCCTGAATATATTCAGGAAAAAACGCATACGCCCTTTTTGGCCAAGGGCATCATTGTCCACGTTTTGCCGCTTTTCATGTGCTTTCAAGGCGATTCGAATCTACCTCCTGAAATCTGTTTCCTGCAATTCTGCCTTGCTTTCAAAGCCTCTTCGTTGCCTTCCCTTAATATATTTGTGGACGAGAGGTATCATTTAAAACTCTGCAGGTTTGTGAATTGCAGTGCCCCTGAGCTCCATTTTTCAACTCGCTTTTTTGGGAGCTGGCCGCAAAAGCGCAGGATTGCTTCAGGCCCTCTTCTGGTTCTGGGGGGCAGGCTGAGCTTGTGCTTAATTCTTCTTCCTGATGGGAAAATAGAGTGACCTGTGCCTGTCCCAACACCTAGAGCTAGTCTCTCATTGGTTCCCCCTCTTCCCGTTCATCCTCAGGACAAATTGCAACCTGTACGGAACAGGAGGTTAAAGGTGCTGATTTTCCAAGGAGGGAGATGGCTAGTAAATCGGCTGGAATGGCGAACCCGAGCAAAGGAGATGAGAAATGAGGTGCGTTTTAGAAACCTTTCCCGATCACACGGTGTACCATCTTCTGGGTTTCTCATGCCTGTTTTCGACGTAGGAAGATGCCCTTGAACCTGGAGATTTGGGACCCATGGGATGGGTACCATGCAGTATTACTTGAAAGGGTCTGCGTTGGCTCACCCAACCTCACCGAACCTCTCAGCCCCAAGAGTGTCCACCCTGATGTCTCAATCAGCTGTGGGTCTAGATATGGTCAATCCAGGTTGCATCACAGCCCCTGAACGAATTTTGGAAGAATTTCTCTCTCTTTCACTGTCTTTGTTTCACGGGTTTTGAAAAGTAATTTATTTTTATAATGGGGTTTAGCTGCTTTTCACGGCTGTGTTTATGCCGCTTTACACCCCCTTGACTCACTTACAGAGAGATATCAATACATATGTTTGAAGATTCTTACTAGTCAGATATATTCTTGTGCGGTGAATAGGGGGTGTTGAGTCCAGTTCACTGAAAAAGGAATAGGTCTTGTCTCTTACATATTGGGTTTATGGAACGGTATCTGAGCTAATTTGAAACCCTTGTTTTATGCATCACCCCACCTCACCTTTCCCGTTCAGCAGCCGTAGTGTGTTTCCTAAACGTGTGACTCTGTTCTGTTTTGTAATTCAGTTCAAGTGTAGCGGTTTTTACATTCCCTCTAGAAGTGATATCTTATGATAAGTGTCTTTTTCTGTGTGACTTATTTCACTTAGAATCGTCGTACCTAAATCCACTCATCGTGCTGCTACTAGCCTTATGACGTTGATTTCATGGCTGAGTGATATTCCATTGTACATGAGGACCACAACTTCTTTATCCATTTTTCTCTTTCCTAGGATAATTAAGGTGTAATGAAGTGGGGGTTCTTGTCAACAGAGCAGCCCTAAACTTTGGGGTGCCTGTGTCTTGCTGATTTTTAGTTTTCCCAATTTATACGCCCATGAGTGGAAGTGCCCTATGCTCTCCAAGCTGTGTTTTTTAGATGTTTCAGAACACACCATACACTTCTCCAGAGTGGCTGTTGGCAATTTACATCCCACCCATCAGCGTAGCAAGGCTCCCATTTCTCCATGGCCGGTCCTGCATTTCTGGTTTGGACACTTTTTTCCGCATGGCCCTTTTGCCCGCTGGGAAGCGAGACTTCTTTGGAGCGCTGATTGGCCTTTCCAGGTTGCTTGGTTGGCCAAAAAGGGCGTATGCGTTTTTTCCTGAATATATTCAGGAAAAAACGCATACGCCCTTTTTGGCCAAGGGCATCATTGTCCACGTTTTGCCGCTTTTCATGTGCTTTCAAGGCGATTCGAATCTACCTCCTGAAATCTGTTTCCTGCAATTCTGCCTTGCTTTCAAAGCCTCTTCGTTGCCTTCCCTTAATATATTTGTGGACGAGAGGTATCATTTAAAACTCTGCAGGTTTGTGAATTGCAGTGCCCCTGAGCTCCATTTTTCAACTCGCTTTTTTGGGAGCTGGCCGCAAAAGCGCAGGATTGCTTCAGGCCCTCTTCTGGTTCTGGGGGGCAGGCTGAGCTTGTGCTTAATTCTTCTTCCTGATGGGAAAATAGAGTGACCTGTGCCTGTCCCAACACCTAGAGCTAGTCTCTCATTGGTTCCCCCTCTTCCCGTTCATCCTCAGGACAAATTGCAACCTGTACGGAACAGGAGGTTAAAGGTGCTGATTCTCCAAGGAGGGAGATGGCTAGTAAATCGGCTGGAATGGCGAACCCGAGCAAAGGAGATGAGAAATGAGGTGCGTTTTAGAAACCTTTCCTGATCACACGGTGTACCATCTTCTGGGTTTCTCATGCCTGTTTTCGACGTAGGAAGATGCCCTTGAACCTGGAGTTTTGGGACCCATGGGATGGGTACCATGCAGTATTACTTGAAAGGATCTGCGTTGGCTCACCCAACCTCACCGAAACTCTCAGCCCCAAGAGTGTCCACCCTGATGTCTCAATCAGCTGTGGGTCTAGATATGGTCAATCCAGGTTGCATCACAGCCCCTGAACGAATTTTGGAAGAATTTCTCTCTCTTTCACTGTCTTTGTTTCACGGGTTTTGAAAAGTAATTTATTTTTATAATGGGGTTTAGCTGCTTTTCATGGCTGTGTTTATGCCGCTTTACACCCCCTTGACTCACTTACAGAGAGATATCAATACATAGGTTTGAAGATTCTTCCTAGTCAGATATATTCTTGTGCGGTGAATAGGGGGTGTTGAGTCCAGTTCACTGAGCAAGGAATAGGTCTTGTCTCTTACATATTGGGTTTATGGAACGGTATCGGAGCTAATTTGAAACCCTTGTTTTATGCATCACCCCACCTCACCTTTCCCGTTCAGCAGCCATAGTGTGTTTTCTAAACGTGTGACTCTGTTCTGTTTTGTAATTCAGTTCAAGTGTAGCGGTTTTTACATTCCCTCTAGAAGTGATATCTTATGATAAGTGTCTTTTTCTGTGTGACTTATTTCACTTAGAATCGTCGTACCTAAATCCACTCATCGTGCTGCTACTAGCCTTATGACGTTGATTTCATGGCTGAGTGATATTCCATTGTACATGAGGACCACAACTTCTTTATCCATTTTTCTCTTTCCTAGGATATTTAAGGTGTAATGAAGTGGGGGTTCTTGTCAACAGAGCAGCCCTAAACTTTGGGGTGCCTGTGTCTTGCTGATTTTTAGTTTTCCCAATTTATACGCCCATGAGTGGAAGTGCCCTATGCTCTCCAAGCTGTGTTTTTTAGATGTTTCCGAACACACCGTACACTTCTCCAGAGTGGCTGTTGGCAATTTACATCCCACCCATCAGCGTAGCAAGGCTCCCATTTCTCCATGGCCGGTCCTGCATTTCTGGTTTGGACACTTTTTTCTGCATGGCCCTTTTGCCCGCTGGGAAGCGAGACTTCTTTGGAGCGCTGATTGGCCTTTCCAGGTTGCTTGGTTGGCCAAAAAGGGCGTATGCGTTTTTTCCTGAATATATTCAGGAAAAAACGCATACGCCCTTTTTGGCCAAGGGCATCATTGTCCACGTTTTGCCGCTTTTCATGTGCTTTCAAGGCGATTCGAATCTACCTCCTGAAATCTGTTTCCTGCAATTCTGCCTTGCTTTCAAAGCCTCTTCGGTGCCTTCCCTTAATATATTTGTGGACGAGAGGTATCATTTAAAACTCTGCAGGTTTGTGAATTGCAGTGCCCCTGAGCTCCATTTTTCAACTCGCTTTTTTGGGAGCTGGCCGCAAAAGCGCAGGATTGCTTCAGGCCCTCTTCTGGTTCTGGGGGGCAGGCTGAGCTTGTGCTTAATTCTTCTTCCTGATGGGAAAATAGAGTGACCTGTGCCTGTCCCAACACCTAGAGCTAGTCTCTCATTGGTTCCCCCTCTTCCCGTTCATCCTCAGGACAAATTGCAACCTGTACGGAACAGGAGGGTAAAGGTGCTGATTCTCCAAGGAGGGAGATGGCTAGTAAATCGGCTGGAATGGCGAACCCGAGCAAAGGAGATGAGAAATGAGGTGCGTTTTAGAAACCTTTCCCGATCACACGGTGTACCATCTTCTGGGTTTCTCATGCCTGTTTTCGACGTAGGAAGATGCCCTTGAACCTGGAGATTTGGGACCCATGGGATGGGTACCATGCAGTATTACTTGAAAGGGTCTGCGTTGGCTCACCCAACCTCACCGAACCTCTCAGCCCCAAGAGTGTCCACCCTGATGTCTCAATCAGCTGTGGGTCTAGATATGGTCAATCCAGGTTGCATCACAGCCCCTGAACGAATTTTGTAAGAATTTCTCTCTCTTTCACTGTCTTTGTTTCACGGGTTTTGAAAAGTATTTTATTTTTATAATGGGGTTTAGCTGCTTTTCACGGCTGTGTTTATGCCGCTTTACACCCCCTTGACTCACTTACAGAGAGATATCAATACATAGGTTTGAAGATTCTTACTAGTCAGATATATTCTTGTGCGGTGAATAGGGGGTGTTGAGTCCAGTTCACTGAAAAAGGAATAGGTCTTGTCTCTTACATATTGGGTTTATGGAACGGTATCTTAGCTAATTTGAAACCCTTGTTTTATGCATCACCCCACCTCACCTTTCCCGTTCAGCAGCCATAGTGTGTTTTCTAAACGTGTGACTCTGTTCTGTTTTGTAATTCAGTTCAAGTGTAGCGGTTTTTACATTCCCTCTAGAAGTGATATCTTATGATAAGTGTCTTTTTCTGTGTGACTTATTTCACTTAGAATCGTCGTACCTAAATCCACTCATCGTGCTGCTACTAGCCTTATGACGTTGATTTCATGGCTGAGTGATATTCCATTGTACATGAGGACCCCAACTTCTTTATCCATTTTTTTCTTTCCTAGGATATTTAAGGTGTAATGAAGTGGGGGTTCTTGTCAACAGAGCAGCCCTAAACTTTGGGGTGCCTGTGTCTTGCTGATTTTTAGTTTTCCCAATTTATACGCCCATGAGTGGAAGTGCCCTATGCTCTCCAAGCTGTGTTTTTTAGATGTTTCAGAACACACCGTACACTTCTCCAGAGTGGCTGTTGGCAATTTACATCCCACCCATCAGCGTAGCAAGGCTCCCATTTCTCCATGGCCGGTCCTGCATTTCTGGTTTGGACACTTTTTTCCGCATGGCCCTTTTGCCCGCTGGGAAGCGAGACTTCTTTGGAGCGCTGATTGGCCTTTCCAGGTTGCTTGGTTGGCCAAAAAGGGCGTATGCGTTTTTTCCTGAATATATTCAGGAAAAAACGCATACGCCCTTTTTGGCCAAGGGCATCATTGTTCACGTTTTGCCGCTTTTCATGTGCTTTCAAGGCGATTCGAATCTACCTCCTGAAATCTGTTTCCTGCAATTCTGCCTTACTTTCAAAGCCTCTTCGTTGCCTTCCCTTAATATATTTGTGGACGAGAGGTATCATTTAAAACTCTGCAGGTTTGTGAATTGCAGTGCCCCTGAGCTCCATTTTTCAACTCGCTTTTTTGGGAGCTGGCCGCAAAAGCGCAGGATTGCTTCAGGCCCTCTTCTGGTTCTGGGGGGCAGGCTGAGCTTGTGCTTAATTCTTCTTCCTGATGGGAAAATAGAGTGACCTGTGCCTGTCCCAACCCCTGGAGCTAGTCTCTCATTGGTTCCCCCTCTTCCCGTTCATCCTCAGGACAAATTGCAACCTGTACGGAACAGGAGGGTAAAGGTGCTGATTCTCCAAGGAGGGAGATGGCTAGTAAATTGGCTGGAATGGCGAACCCGAGCAAAGGAGATGAGAAATGAGGTGCGTTTTAGAAACCTTTCCCGATCACACGGTGTACCATCTTCTGGGTTTCTCATGCCTGTTTTCGACGTAGGAAGATGCCCTTGAACCTGGAGATTTGGGACCCATGGGATGGGTACCATGCAGTATTACTTGAAAGGGTCTGCGTTGGCTCACCCAACCTCACCGAACCTCTCAGCCCCAAGAGTGCCACCCTGATGTCTCAATCAGCTGTGGGTCTAGATATGGTCAATCCAGGTTGCATCACAGCCCCTGAACGAATTTTGGAAGAATTTCTCTCTCTTTCACTGTCTTTGTTTCACGGGTTTTGAAAAGTAATTTATTTTTATAATGGGGTTTAGCTGCTTTTCACGGCTGTGTTTATGCCGCTTTACACCCCCTTGACTCACTTACAGAGAGATATCAATACATAGGTTTGAAGATTCTTACTAGTCAGATATATTCTTGTGCGGTGAATAGGGGGTGTTGAGTCCAGTTCACTGAAAAAGGAATAGGTCTTGTCTCTTACATATTGGGTTTATGGAACGGTATCTGAGCTAATTTGAAACCCTTGTTTTATGCATCACCCCACCTCACCTTTCCCGTTCAGCAGCCGTAGTGTGTTTCCTAAACGTGTGACTCTGTTCAGTTTTGTAATTCAGTTCAAGTGTAGCGGTTTTTACATTCCCTCTAGAAGTGATATCTTATGATAAGTGTCTTTTTCTGTGTGACTTATTTCACTTAGAATCGTCGTACCTAAATCCACTCATCGTGCTGCTACTAGCCTTATGACGTTGATTTCATGGCTGAGTGATATTCCATTGTACATGAGGACCACAACTTCTTTATCCATTTTTCTCTTTCCTAGGATAATTAAGGTGTAATGAAGTGGGGGTTCTTGTCAACAGAGCAGCCCTAAACTTTGGGGTGCCTGTGTCTTGCTGATTTTTAGTTTTCCCAATTTATACGCCCATGAGTGGAAGTGCCCTATGCTCTCCAAGCTGTGTTTTTTAGATGTTTCAGAACACACCGTACACTTCTCCAGAGTGGCTGTTGGCAATTTACATCCCACCCATCAGCGTAGCAAGGCTCCCATTTCTCCATGGCCGGTCCTGCATTTCTGGTTTGGACACTTTTTTCCGCATGGCCCTTTTGCCCGCTGGGAAGCGAGACTTCTTTGGAGCGCTGATTGGCCTTTCCAGGTTGCTTGGTTGGCCAAAAAGGGCGTATGCGTTTTTTCCTGAATATATTCAGGAAAAAACGCATACGCCCTTTTTGGCCAAGGGCATCATTGTCCACGTTTTGCCGCTTTTCATGTGCTTTCAAGGCGATTCGAATCTACCTCCTGAAATCTGTTTCCTGCAATTCTGCCTTGCTTTCAAAGCCTCTTCGTTGCCTTCCCTTAATATATTTGTGGACGAGAGGTATCATTTAAAACTCTGCAGGTTTATGAATTGCAGTGCCCCTGAGCTCCATTTTTCAACTCGCTTTTTTGGGAGCTGGCCGCAAAAGCGCAGGATTGCTTCAGGCCCTCTTCTGGTTCTGGGGGGCAGGCTGAGCTTGTGCTTAATTCTTCTTCCTGATGGGAAAATAGAGTGACCTGTGCCTGTCCCAACACCTAGAGCTAGTCTCTCATTGGTTCCCCCTCTTCCCGTTCATCCTCAGGACAATTTGCAACCTGTACGGAACAGGAGGGTAAAGGTGCTGATTCTCCAAGGAGGGAGATGGCTAGTAAATCGGCTGGAATGGCGAACCCGAGCAAAGGAGATGAGAAATGAGGTGCGTTTTAGAAACCTTTCCCGATCACATGGTGTACCATCTTCTGGGTTTCTCATGCCTGTTTTCGACGTAGGAAGATGCCCTTGAACCTGGAGATTTGGGACCCATGGGATGGGTACCATGCAGTATTACTTGAAAGGATCTGCGTTGGCTCACCCAACCTCACCGAACCTCTCAGCCCCAAGAGTGTCCACCCTGATGTCTCAATCAGCTGTGGGTCTAGATATGGTCAATCCAGGTTGCATCACAGCCCCTGAACGAATTTTGGAAGAATTTCTCTCTCTTTCACTGTCTTTGTTTCACGGGTTTTGAAAAGTAATTTATTTTTATAATGGGGTTTAGCTGCTTTTCACGGCTGTGTTTATGCCGCTTTACACCCCCTTGACTCACTTACAGAGAGATATCAATACATAGGTTTGAAGATTCTTACTAGTCAGATATATTCTTGTGCGGTGAATAGGGGGTGTTGAGTCCAGTTCACTGAAAAAGGAATATGTCTTGTCTCTTACATATTGGGTTTATGGAACGGTATCTGAGCTAATTTGAAACCCTTGTTTTATGCATCACCCCACCTCACCTTTCCCGTTCAGCAGCCGTAGTGTGTTTCCTAAACGTGTGACTCTGTTCAGTTTTGTAATTCAGTTCAAGTGTAGCGGTTTTTACATTCCCTCTAGAAGTGATATCTTATGATAAGTGTGTTTTTCTGTGTGACTTATTTCACTTAGAATCGTCGTACCTAAATCCACTCATCGTGCTGCTACTAGCCTTATGACGTTGATTTCATGGCTGAGTGATATTCCATTGTACATGAGGACCACAACTTCTTTATCCATTTTTCTCTTTCCTAGGATAATTAAGGTGTAATGAAGTGGGGGTTCTTGTCAACAGAGCAGCCCTAAACTTTGGGGTGCCTGTGTCTTGCTGATTTTTAGTTTTCCCAATTTATACGCCCATGAGTGGAAGTGCCCTATGCTCTCCAAGCTGTGTTTTTTAGATGTTTCAGAACACACCGTACACTTCTCCAGAGTGGCTGTTGGCAATTTACATCCCACCCATCAGCGTAGCAAGGCTCCCATTTCTCCATGGCCGGTCCTGCATTTCTGGTTTGGACACTTTTTTCCGCATGGCCCTTTTGCCCGCTGGGAAGCGAGACTTCTTTGGAGCGCTGATTGGCCTTTCCAGGTTGCTTGGTTGGCCAAAAAGGGCGTATGCGTTTTTTCCTGAATATATTCAGGAAAAAACGCATACGCCCTTTTTGGCCAAGGGCATCATTGTCCACGTTTTGCCGCTTTTCATGTGCTTTCAAGGCGATTCGAATCTACCTCCTGAAATCTGTTTCCTGCAATTCTGCCTTGCTTTCAAAGCCTCTTCGTTGCCTTCCCTTAATATATTTGTGGACGAGAGGTATCATTTAAAACTCTGCAGGTTTGTGAATTGCAGTGCCCCTGAGCTCCATTTTTCAACTCGCTTTTTTGGGAGCTGGCCGCAAAAGCGCAGGATTGCTTCAGGCCCTCTTCTGGTTCTGGGGGGCAGGCTGAGCTTGTGCTTAATTCTTCTTCCTGATGGGAAGATAGAGTGACCTGTGCCTGTCCCAACACCTAGAGCTAGTCTCTCATTGGTTCCCCCTCTTCCCGTTCATCCTCAGGACAAATTGCAACCTGTACGGAACAGGAGGTTAAAGGTGCTGATTTTCCAAGGAGGGAGATGGCTAGTAAATCGGCTGGAATGGCGAACCCGAGCAAAGGAGATGAGAAATGAGGTGCGTTTTAGAAACCTTTCCCGATCACACGGTGTACCATCTTCTGGGTTTCTCATGCCTGTTTTCGACGTAGGAAGATGCCCTTGAACCTGGAGATTTGGGACCCATGGGATGGGTACCATGCAGTATTACTTGAAAGGGTCTGCGTTGGCTCACCCAACCTCACCGAACCTCTCAGCCCCAAGAGTGTCCACCCTGATGTCTCAATCAGCTGTGGGTCTAGATATGGTCAATCCAGGTTGCATCACAGCCCCTGAACGAATTTTGGAAGAATTTCTCTCTCTTTCACTGTCTTTGTTTCACGGGTTTTGAAAAGTAATTTATTTTTATAATGGGGTTTAGCTGCTTTTCACGGCTGTGTTTATGCCGCTTTACACCCCCTTGACTCACTTACAGAGAGATATCAATACATATGTTTGAAGATTCTTACTAGTCAGATATATTCTTGTGCGGTGAATAGGGGGTGTTGAGTCCAGTTCACTGAAAAAGGAATAGGTCTTGTCTCTTACATATTGGGTTTATGGAACGGTATCTGAGCTAATTTGAAACCCTTGTTTTATGCATCACCCCACCTCACCTTTCCCGTTCAGCAGCCGTAGTGTGTTTCCTAAACGTGTGACTCTGTTCTGTTTTGTAATTCAGTTCAAGTGTAGCGGTTTTTACATTCCCTCTAGAAGTGATATCTTATGATAAGTGTCTTTTTCTGTGTGACTTATTTCACTTAGAATCGTCGTACCTAAATCCACTCATCGTGCTGCTACTAGCCTTATGACGTTGATTTCATGGCTGAGTGATATTCCATTGTACATGAGGACCACAACTTCTTTATCCATTTTTCTCTTTCCTAGGATAATTAAGGTGTAATGAAGTGGGGGTTCTTGTCAACAGAGCAGCCCTAAACTTTGGGGTGCCTGTGTCTTGCTGATTTTTAGTTTTCCCAATTTATACGCCCATGAGTGGAAGTGCCCTATGCTCTCCAAGCTGTGTTTTTTAGATGTTTCAGAACACACCGTACACTTCTCCAGAGTGGCTGTTGGCAATTTACATCCCACCCATCAGCGTAGCAAGGCTCCCATTTCTCCATGGCCGGTCCTGCATTTCTGGTTTGGACACTTTTTTCCGCATGGCCCTTTTGCCCGCTGGGAAGCGAGACTTCTTTGGAGCGCTGATTGGCCTTTCCAGGTTGCTTGGTTGGCCAAAAAGGGCGTATGCGTTTTTTCCTGAATATATTCAGGAAAAAACGCATACGCCCTTTTTGGCCAAGGGCATCATTGTCCACGTTTTGCCGCTTTTCATGTGCTTTCAAGGCGATTCGAATCTACCTCCTGAAATCTGTTTCCTGCAATTCTGCCTTGCTTTCAAAGCCTCTTCGTTGCCTTCCCTTAATATATTTGTGGACGAGAGGTATCATTTAAAACTCTGCAGGTTTGTGAATTGCAGTGCCCCTGAGCTCCATTTTTCAACTCGCTTTTTTGGGAGCTGGCCGCAAAAGCGCAGGATTGCTTCAGGCCCTCTTCTGGTTCTGGGGGGCAGGCTGAGCTTGTGCTTAATTCTTCTTCCTGATGGGAAAATAGAGTGACCTGTGCCTGTCCCAACACCTAGAGCTAGTCTCTCATTGGTTCCCCCTCTTCCCGTTCATCCTCAGGACAAATTGCAACCTGTACGGAACAGGAGGTTAAAGGTGCTGATTCTCCAAGGAGGGAGATGGCTAGTAAATCGGCTGGAATGGCGAACCCGAGCAAAGGAGATGAGAAATGAGGTGCGTTTTAGAAACCTTTCCTGATCACACGGTGTACCATCTTCTGGGTTTCTCATGCCTGTTTTCGACGTAGGAAGATGCCCTTGAACCTGGAGTTTTGGGACCCATGGGATGGGTACCATGCAGTATTACTTGAAAGGATCTGCGTTGGCTCACCCAACCTCACCGAAACTCTCAGCCCCAAGAGTGTCCACCCTGATGTCTCAATCAGCTGTGGGTCTAGATATGGTCAATCCAGGTTGCATCACAGCCCCTGAACGAATTTTGGAAGAATTTCTCTCTCTTTCACTGTCTTTGTTTCACGGGTTTTGAAAAGTAATTTATTTTTATAATGGGGTTTAGCTGCTTTTCATGGCTGTGTTTATGCCGCTTTACACCCCCTTGACTCACTTACAGAGAGATATCAATACATAGGTTTGAAGATTCTTCCTAGTCAGATATATTCTTGTGCGGTGAATAGGGGGTGTTGAGTCCAGTTCACTGAGCAAGGAATAGGTCTTGTCTCTTACATATTGGGTTTATGGAACGGTATCGGAGCTAATTTGAAACCCTTGTTTTATGCATCACCCCACCTCACCTTTCCCGTTCAGCAGCCATAGTGTGTTTTCTAAACGTGTGACTCTGTTCTGTTTTGTAATTCAGTTCAAGTGTAGCGGTTTTTACATTCCCTCTAGAAGTGATATCTTATGATAAGTGTCTTTTTCTGTGTGACTTATTTCACTTAGAATCGTCGTACCTAAATCCACTCATCGTGCTGCTACTAGCCTTATGACGTTGATTTCATGGCTGAGTGATATTCCATTGTACATGAGGACCACAACTTCTTTATCCATTTTTCTCTTTCCTAGGATATTTAAGGTGTAATGAAGTGGGGGTTCTTGTCAACAGAGCAGCCCTAAACTTTGGGGTGCCTGTGTCTTGCTGATTTTTAGTTTTCCCAATTTATACGCCCATGAGTGGAAGTGCCCTATGCTCTCCAAGCTGTGTTTTTTAGATGTTTCCGAACACACCGTACACTTCTCCAGAGTGGCTGTTGGCAATTTACATCCCACCCATCAGCGTAGCAAGGCTCCCATTTCTCCATGGCCGGTCCTGCATTTCTGGTTTGGACACTTTTTTCCGCATGGCCCTTTTGCCCGCTGGGAAGCGAGACTTCTTTGGAGCGCTGATTGGCCTTTCCAGGTTGCTTGGTTGGCCAAAAAGGGCGTATGCGTTTTTTCCTGAATATATTCAGGAAAAAACGCATACGCCCTTTTTGGCCAAGGGCATCATTGTCCACGTTTTGCCGCTTTTCATGTGCTTTCAAGGCGATTCGAATCTACCTCCTGGAATCTGTTTCCTGCAATTCTGCCTTGCTTTCAAAGCCTCTTCGGTGCCTTCCCTTAATATATTTGTGGACGAGAGGTATCATTTAAAACTCTGCAGGTTTGTGAATTGCAGTGCCCCTGAGCTCCATTTTTCAACTCGCTTTTTTGGGAGCTGGCCGCAAAAGCGCAGGATTGCTTCAGGCCCTCTTCTGGTTCTGGGGGGCAGGCTGAGCTTGTGCTTAATTCTTCTTCCTGATGGGAAAATAGAGTGACCTGTGCCTGTCCCAACACCTAGAGCTAGTCTCTCATTGGTTCCCCCTCTTCCCGTTCATCCTCAGGACAAATTGCAACCTGTACGGAACAGGAGGTTAAAGGTGCTGATTCTCCAAGGAGGGAGATGGCTAGTAAATCGGCTGGAATGGCGAACCCGAGCAAAGGAGATGAGAAATGAGGTGCGTTTTAGAAACCTTTCCCGATCACACGGTGTACCATCTTCTGGGTTTCTCATGCCTGTTTTCGACGTAGGAAGATGCCCTTGAACCTGGAGATTTGGGACCCATGGGATGGGTACCATGCAGTATTACTTGAAAGGGTCTGCGTTGGCTCACCCAACCTCACCGAACCTCTCAGCCCCAAGAGTGTCCACCCTGATGTCTCAATCAGCTGTGGGTCTAGATATGGTCAATCCAGGTTGCATCACAGCCCCTGAACGAATTTTGTAAGAATTTCTCTCTCTTTCACTGTCTTTGTTTCACGGGTTTTGAAAAGTATTTTATTTTTATAATGGGGTTTAGCTGCTTTTCACGGCTGTGTTTATGCCGCTTTACACCCCCTTGACTCACTTACAGAGAGATATCAATACATAGGTTTGAAGATTCTTACTAGTCAGATATATTCTTGTGCGGTGAATAGGGGGTGTTGAGTCCAGTTCATTGAAAAAGGAATAGGTCTTGTCTCTTACATATTGGGTTTATGGAACGGTATCTGAGCTAATTTGAAACCCTTGTTTTATGCATCACCCCACCTCACCTTTCCCGTTCAGCAGCCATAGTGTGTTTTCTAAACGTGTGACTCTGTTCTGTTTTGTAATTCAGTTCAAGTGTAGCGGTTTTTACATTCCCTCTAGAAGTGATATCTTATGATAAGTGTCTTTTTCTGTGTGACTTATTTCACTTAGAATCGTCGTACCTAAATCCACTCATCGTGCTGCTACTAGCCTTATGACGTTGATTTCATGGCTGAGTGATATTCCATTGTACATGAGGACCCCAACTTCTTTATCCATTTTTTTCTTTCCTAGGATATTTAAGGTGTAATGAAGTGGGGGTTCTTGTCAACAGAGCAGCCCTAAACTTTGGGGTGCCTGTGTCTTGCTGATTTTTAGTTTTCCCAATTTATACGCCCATGAGTGGAAGTGCCCTATGCTCTCCAAGCTGTGTTTTCTAGATGTTTCAGAACACACCGTACACTTCTCCAGAGTGGCTGTTGGCAATTTACATCCCACCCATCAGCGTAGCAAGGCTCCCATTTCTCCATGGCCGGTCCTGCATTTCTGGTATGGACACATTTTTCCGCATGGCCCTTTTGCCCGCTGGGAAGCGAGACTTCTTTGGAGCGCTGATTGGCCTTTCCAGGTTGCTTGGTTGGCCAAAAAGGGCGTATGCGTTTTTTCCTGAATATATTCAGGAAAAAACGCATACGCCCTTTTTGGCCAAGGGCATCATTGTTCACGTTTTGCCGCTTTTCATGTGCTTTCAAGGCGATTCGAATCTACCTCCTGAAATCTGTTTCCTGCAATTCTGCCTTACTTTCAAAGCCTCTTCGTTGCCTTCCCTTAATATATTTGTGGACGAGAGGTATCATTTAAAACTCTGCAGGTTTGTGAATTGCAGTGCCCCTGAGCTCCATTTTTCAACTCGCTTTTTTGGGAGCTGGCCGCAAAAGCGCAGGATTGCTTCAGGCCCTCTTCTGGTTCTGGGGGGCAGGCTGAGCTTGTGCTTAATTCTTCTTCCTGATGGGAAAATAGAGTGACCTGTGCCTGTCCCAACCCCTGGAGCTAGTCTCTCATTGGTTCCCCCTCTTCCCGTTCATCCTCAGGACAAATTGCAACCTGTACGGAACAGGAGGGTAAAGGTGCTGATTCTCCAAGGAGGGAGATGGCTAGTAAATTGGCTGGAATGGCGAACCCGAGCAAAGGAGATGAGAAATGAGGTGCGTTTTAGAAACCTTTCCCGATCACACGGTGTACCATCTTCTGGGTTTCTCATGCCTGTTTTCGACGTAGGAAGATGCCCTTGAACCTGGAGATTTGGGACCCATGGGATGGGTACCATGCAGTATTACTTGAAAGGGTCTGCGTTGGCTCACCCAACCTCACCGAACCTCTCAGCCCCAAGAGTGTCCACCCTGATGTCTCAATCAGCTGTGGGTCTAGATATGGTCAATCCAGGTTGCATCACAGCCCCTGAACGAATTTTGTAAGAATTTCTCTCTCTTTCACTGTCTTTGTTTCACGGGTTTTGAAAAGTAATTTATTTTTATAATGGGGTTTAGCTGCTTTTCACGGCTGTGTTTATGCCGCTTTACACCCCCTTGACTCACTTACAGAGAGATATCAATACATAGGTTTGAAGATTCTTACTAGTCAGATATATTCTTGTGCGGTGAATAGGGGGTGTTGAGTCCAGTTCACTGAGCAAGGAATAGGTCTTGTCTCTTACATATTGGGTTTATGGAACGGTATCTGAGCTAATTTGAAACCCTTGTTTTATGCATCACCCCACCTCACCTTTCCCGTTCAGCAGCCGTAGTGTGTTTCCTAAACGTGTGACTCTGTTCTGTTTTGTAATTCAGTTCAAGTGTAGCGGTTTTTACATTCCCTCTAGAAGTGATATCTTATGATAAGTGTCTTTTTCTGTGTGACTTATTTCACTTAGAATCGTCGTACCTAAATCCACTCATCGTGCTGCTACTAGCCTTATGACGTTGATTTCATGGCTGAGTGATATTCCATTGTACATGAGGACCCCAACTTCTTTATCCATTTTTCTCTTTCCTAGGATATTTAAGGTGTAATGAAGTGGGGGTTCTTGTCAACAGAGCAGCCCTAAACTTTGGGGTGCCTGTGTCTTGCTGATTTTTAGTTTTCCCAATTTATACGCCCATGAGTGGAAGTGCCCTATGCTCTCCAAGCTGTGTTTTTTAGATGTTTCAGAACACACCGTACACTTCTCCAGAGTGGCTGTTGGCAATTTACATCCCACCCATCAGCGTAGCAAGGCTCCCATTTCTCCATGGCCGGTCCTGCATTTCTGGTTTGGACACTTTTTTCCGCATGGCCCTTTTGCCCGCTGGGAAGCGAGACTTCTTTGGAGCGCTGATTGGCCTTTCCAGGTTGCTTGGTTGGCCAAAAAGGGCGTATGCGTTTTTTCCTGAATATATTCAGGAAAAAACGCATACGCCCTTTTTGGCCAAGGGCATCATTGTCCACGTTTTGCCGCTTTTCATGTGCTTTCAAGGCGATTCGAATCTACCTCCTGAAATCTGTTTCCTGCAATTCTGCCTTGCTTTCAAAGCCTCTTCGTTGCCTTCCCTTAATATATTTGTGGACGAGAGGTATCATTTAAAACTCTGCAGGTTTGTGAATTGCAGTGCCCCTGAGCTCCATTTTTCAACTCGCTTTTTTGGGAGCTGGCCGCAAAAGCGCAGGATTGCTTCAGGCCCTCTTCTGGTTCTGGGGGGCAGGCTGAGCTTGTGCTTAATTCTTCTTCCTGATGGGAAAATAGAGTGACCTGTGCCTGTCCCAACACCTAGAGCTAGTCTCTCATTGGTTCCCCCTCTTCCCGTTCATCCTCAGGACAAATTGCAACCTGTACGGAACAGGAGGTTAAAGGTGCTGATTCTCCAAGGAGGGAGATGGCTAGTAAATCGGCTGGAATGGCGAACCCGAGCAAAGGAGATGAGAAATGAGGTGCGTTTTAGAAACCTTTCCCGATCACACGGTGTACCATCTTCTGGGTTTCTCATGCCTGTTTTCGACGTAGGAAGATGCCCTTGAACCTGGAGATTTGGGACCCATGGGATGGGTACCATGCAGTATTACTTGAAAGGGTCTGCGTTGGCTCACCCAACCTCACCGAACCTCTCAGCCCCAAGAGTGTCCACCCTGATGTCTCAATCAGCTGTGGGTCTAGATATGGTCAATCCAGGTTGCATCACAGCCCCTGAACGAATTTTGTAAGAATTTCTCTCTCTTTCACTGTCTTTGTTTCACGGGTTTTGAAAAGTAATTTATTTTTATAATGGGGTTTAGCTGCTTTTCACGGCTGTGTTTATGCCGCTTTACACCCCCTTGACTCACTTACAGAGAGATATCAATACATAGGTTTGAAGATTCTTACTAGTCAGATATATTCTTGTGCGGTGAATAGGGGGTGTTGAGTCCAGTTCACTGAGCAAGGAATAGGTCTTGTCTCTTACATATTGGGTTTATGGAACGGTATCTGAGCTAATTTGAAACCCTTGTTTTATGCATCACCCCACCTCACCTTTCCCGTTCAGCAGCCGTAGTGTGTTTCCTAAACGTGTGACTCTGTTCAGTTTTGTAATTCAGTTCAAGTGTAGCGGTTTTTACATTCCCTCTAGAAGTGATATCTTATGATAAGTGTCTTTTTCTGTGTGACTTATTTCACTTAGAATCGTCGTACCTAAATCCACTCATCGTGCTGCTACTAGCCTTATGACGTTGATTTCATGGCTGAGTGATATTCCATTGTACATGAGGACCCCAACTTCTTTATCCATTTTTCTCTTTCCTAGGATATTTAAGGTGTAATGAAGTGGGGGTTCTTGTCAACAGAGCAGCCCTAAACTTTGGGGTGCCTGTGTCTTGCTGATTTTTAGTTTTCCCAATTTATACGCCCATGAGTGGAAGTGCCCTATGCTCTCCAAGCTGTGTTTTTTAGATGTTTCCGAACACACCGTACACTTCTCCAGAGTGGCTGTTGGCAATTTACATCCCACCCATCAGCGTAGCAAGGCTCCCATTTCTCCATGGCCGGTCCTGCATTTCTGGTTTGGACACTTTTTTCCGCATGGCCCTTTTGCCCGCTGGGAAGCGAGACTTCTTTGGAGCGCTGATTGGCCTTTCCAGGTTGCTTGGTTGGCCAAAAAGGGCGTATGCGTTTTTTCCTGAATATATTCAGGAAAAAACGCATACGCCCTTTTTGGCCAAGGGCATCATTGTCCACGTTTTGCCGCTTTTCATGTGCTTTCAAGGCGATTCGAATCTACCTCCTGAAATCTGTTTCCTGCAATTCTGCCTTGCTTTCAAAGCCTCTTCGTTGCCTTCCCTTAATATATTTGTGGACGAGAGGTATCATTTAAAACTCTGCAGGTTTGTGAATTGCAGTGCCCCTGAGCTCCATTTTTCAACTCGCTTTTTTGGGAGCTGGCCGCAAAAGCGCAGGATTGCTTCAGGCCCTCTTCTGGTTCTGGGGGGCAGGCTGAGCTTGTGCTTAATTCTTCTTCCTGATGGGAAAATAGAGTGACCTGTGCCTGTCCCAACACCTAGAGCTAGTCTCTCATTGGTTCCCCCTCTTCCCGTTCATCCTCAGGACAAATTGCAACCTGTACGGAACAGGAGGTTAAAGGTGCTGATTCTCCAAGGAGGGAGATGGCTAGTAAATCGGCTGGAATGGCGAACCCGAGCAAAGGAGATGAGAAATGAGGTGTGTTTTAGAAACCTTTCCCGATCACACGGTGTACCATCTTCTGGGTTTCTCATGCCTGTTTTCGACGTAGGAAGATGCCCTTGAACCTGGAGATTTGGGACCCATGGGATGGGTACCATGCAGTATTACTTGAAAGGATCTGCGTTGGCTCACCCAACCTCACCGAACCTCTCAGCCCCAAGAGTGTCCACCCTGATGTCTCAATCAGCTGTGGGTCTAGATATGGTCAATCCAGGTTGCATCACAGCCCCTGAACGAATTTTGGAAGAATTTCTCTCTCTTTCACTGTCTTTGTTTCACGGGTTTTGAAAAGTAATTTATTTTTATAATGGGGTTTAGCTGCTTTTCACGGCTGTGTTTATGCCGCTTTACACCCCCTTGACTCACTTACAGAGAGATATCAATACATAGGTTTGAAGATTCTTACTAGTCAGATATATTCTTGTGCGGTGAATAGGGGGTGTTGAGTCCAGTTCACTGAGCAAGGAATAGGTCTTGTCTCTTACATATTGGGTTTATGGAACGGTATCGGAGCTAATTTGAAACCCTTGTTTTATGCATCACCCCACCTCACCTTTCCCGTTCAGCAGCCATAGTGTGTTTTCTAAACGTGTGACTCTGTTCTGTTTTGTAATTCAGTTCAAGTGTAGCGGTTTTTACATTCCCTCTAGAAGTGATATCTTATGATAAGTGTCTTTTTCTGTGTGACTTATTTCACTTAGAATCGTCGTACCTAAATCCACTCATCTTGCTGCTACTAGCCTTATGACGTTGATTTCATGGCTGAGTGATATTCCATTGTACATGAGGACCACAACTTCTTTATCCATTTTTCTCTTTCCTAGGATATTTAAGGTGTAATGAAGTGGGGGTTCTTGTCAACAGAGCAGCCCTAAACTTTGGGGTGCCTGTGTCTTGCTGATTTTTAGTTTTCCCAATTTATACGCCCATGAGTGGAAGTGCCCTATGCTCTCCAAGCTGTGTTTTTTAGATGTTTCAGAACACACCGTACACTTCTCCAGAGTGGCTGTTGGCAATTTACATCCCACCCATCAGCGTAGCAAGGCTCCCATTTCTCCATGGCCGGTCCTGCATTTCTGGTTTGGACACTTTTTTCCGCATGGCCCTTTTGCCCGCTGGGAAGCGAGACTTCTTTGGAGCGCTGATTGGCCTTTCCAGGTGGCTTGGTTGGCCAAAAAGGGCGTATGCGTTTTTTCCTGAATATATTCAGGAAAAAACGCATACGCCCTTTTTGGCCAAGGGCATCATTGTCCACGTTTTGCCGCTTTTCATGTGCTTTCAAGGCGATTCGAATCTACCTCCTGAAATCTGTTTCCTGCAATTCTGCCTTGCTTTCAAAGCCTCTTCGTTGCCTTCCCTTAATATATTTGTGGACGAGAGGTATCATTTAAAACTCTGCAGGTTTGTGAATTGCAGTGCCCCTGAGCTCCATTTTTCAACTCGCTTTTTTGGGAGCTGGCCGCAAAAGCGCAGGATTGCTTCAGGCCCTCTTCTGGTTCTGGGGGGCAGGCTGAGCTTGTGCTTAATTCTTCTTCCTGATGGGAAAATAGAGTGACCTGTGCCTGTCCCAACACCTAGAGCTAGTCTCTCATTGGTTCCCCCTCTTCCCGTTCATCCTCAGGACAAATTGCAACCTGTACGGAACAGGAGGTTAAAGGTGCTGATTCTCCAAGGAGGGAGATGGCTAGTAAATCGGCTGGAATGGCGAACCCGAGCAAAGGAGATGAGAAATGAGGTGCGTTTTAGAAACCTTTCCCGATCACACGGTGTACCATCTTCTGGGTTTCTCATGCCTGTTTTCGACGTAGGAAGATGCCCTTGAACCTGGAGATTTGGGACCCATGGGATGGGTACCATGCAGTATTACTTGAAAGGGTCTGCGTTGGCTCACCCAACCTCACCGAACCTCTCAGCCCCAAGAGTGTCCACCCTGATGTCTCAATCAGCTGTGGGTCTAGATATGGTCAATCCAGGTTGCATCACAGCCCCTGAACGAATTTTGTAAGAATTTCTCTCTCTTTCACTGTCTTTGTTTCACGGGTTTTGAAAAGTAATTTATTTTTATAATGGGGTTTAGCTGCTTTTCACGGCTGTGTTTATGCCGCTTTACACCCCCTTGACTCACTTACAGAGAGATATCAATACATAGGTTTGAAGATTCTTACTAGTCAGATATATTCTTGTGCGGTGAATAGGGGGTGTTGAGTCCAGTTCACTGAGCAAGGAATAGGTCTTGTCTCTTACATATTGGGTTTATGGAACGGTATCTGAGCTAATTTGAAACCCTTGTTTTATGCATCACCCCACCTCACCTTTCCCGTTCAGCAGCCGTAGTGTGTTTCCTAAACGTGTGACTCTGTTCAGTTTTGTAATTCAGTTCAAGTGTAGCGGTTTTTACATTCCCTCTAGAAGTGATATCTTATGATAAGTGTCTTTTTCTGTGTGACTTATTTCACTTAGAATCGTCGTACCTAAATCCACTCATCGTGCTGCTACTAGCCTTATGACGTTGATTTCATGGCTGAGTGATATTCCATTGTACATGAGGACCCCAACTTCTTTATCCATTTTTCTCTTTCCTAGGATATTTAAGGTGTAATGAAGTGGGGGTTCTTGTCAACAGAGCAGCCCTAAACTTTGGGGTGCCTGTGTCTTGCTGATTTTTAGTTTTCCCAATTTATACGCCCATGAGTGGAAGTGCCCTATGCTCTCCAAGCTGTGTTTTTTAGATGTTTCAGAACACACCGTACACTTCTCCAGAGTGGCTGTTGGCAATTTACATCCCACCCATCAGCGTAGCAAGGCTCCCATTTCTCCATGGCCGGTCCTGCATTTCTGGTTTGGACACTTTTTTCCGCATGGCCCTTTTGCCCGCTGGGAAGCGAGACTACTTTGGAGCGCTGATTGGCCTTTCCAGGTTGCTTGGTTGGCCAAAAAGGGCGTATGCGTTTTTTCCTGAATATATTCAGGAAAAAACGCATACGCCCTTTTTGGCCAAGGGCATCATTGTCCACGTTTTGCCGCTTTTCATGTGCTTTCAAGGCGATTCGAATCTACCTCCTGAAATCTGTTTCCTGCAATTCTGCCTTGCTTTCAAAGCCTCTTCGTTGCCTTCCCTTAATATATTTGTGGACGAGAGGTATCATTTAAAACTCTGCAGGTTTGTGAATTGCAGTGCCCCTGAGCTCCATTTTTCAACTCGCTTTTTTGGGAGCTGGCCGCAAAAGCGCAGGATTGCTTCAGGCCCTCTTCTGGTTCTGGGGGGCAGGCTGAGCTTGTGCTTAATTCTTCTTCCTGATGGGAAAATAGAGTGACCTGTGCCTGTCCCAACACCTAGAGCTAGTCTCTCATTGGTTCCCCCTCTTCCCGTTCATCCTCAGGACAAATTGCAACCTGTACGGAACAGGAGGTTAAAGGTGCTGATTCTCCAAGGAGGGAGATGGCTAGTAAATCGGCTGGAATGGCGAACCCGAGCAAAGGAGATGAGAAATGAGGTGTGTTTTAGAAACCTTTCCCGATCACACGGTGTACCATCTTCTGGGTTTCTCATGCCTGTTTTCGACGTAGGAAGATGCCCTTGAACCTGGAGATTTGGGACCCATGGGATGGGTACCATGCAGTATTACTTGAAAGGATCTGCGTTGGCTCACCCAACCTCACCGAACCTCTCAGCCCCAAGAGTGTCCACCCTGATGTCTCAATCAGCTGTGGGTCTAGATATGGTCAATCCAGGTTGCATCACAGCCCCTGAACGAATTTTGGAAGAATTTCTCTCTCTTTCACTGTCTTTGTTTCACGGGTTTTGAAAAGTAATTTATTTTTATAATGGGGTTTAGCTGCTTTTCACGGCTGTGTTTATGCCGCTTTACACCCCCTTGACTCACTTACAGAGAGATATCAATACATAGGTTTGAAGATTCTTACTAGTCAGATATATTCTTGTGCGGTGAATAGGGGGTGTTGAGTCCAGTTCACTGAGCAAGGAATAGGTCTTGTCTCTTACATATTGGGTTTATGGAACGGTATCGGAGCTAATTTGAAACCCTTGTTTTATGCATCACCCCACCTCACCTTTCCCGTTCAGCAGCCATAGTGTGTTTTCTAAACGTGTGACTCTGTTCTGTTTTGTAATTCAGTTCAAGTGTAGCGGTTTTTACATTCCCTCTAGAAGTGATATCTTATGATAAGTGTCTTTTTCTGTGTGACTTATTTCACTTAGAATCGTCGTACCTAAATCCACTCATCTTGCTGCTACTAGCCTTATGACGTTGATTTCATGGCTGAGTGATATTCCATTGTACATGAGGACCACAACTTCTTTATCCATTTTTCTCTTTCCTAGGATATTTAAGGTGTAATGAAGTGGGGGTTCTTGTCAACAGAGCAGCCCTAAACTTTGGGGTGCCTGTGTCTTGCTGATTTTTAGTTTTCCCAATTTATACGCCCATGAGTGGAAGTGCCCTATGCTCTCCAAGCTGTGTTTTGTAGATGTTTCAGAACACACCGTACACTTCTCCAGAGTGGCTGTTGGCAATTTACATCCCACCCATCAGCGTAGCAAGGCTCCCATTTCTCCATGGCCGGTCCTGCATTTCTGGTTTGGACACTTTTTTCCGCATGGCGCTTTTGCCCGCTGGGAAGCGAGACTTCTTTGGAGCGCTGATTGGCCTTTCCAGGTTGCTTGGTTGGCCAAAAAGGGCGTATGCGTTTTTTCCTGAATATATTCAGGAAAAAACGCATACGCCCTTTTTGGCCAAGGGCATCATTGTCCACGTTTTGCCGCTTTTCATGTGCTTTCAAGGCGATTCGAATCTACCTCCTGAAATCTGTTTCCTGCAATTCTGCCTTGCTTTCAAAGCCTCTTCGTTGCCTTCCCTTAATATATTTGTGGACGAGAGGTATCATTTAAAACTCTGCAGGTTTGTGAATTGCAGTGCCCCTGAGCTCCATTTTTCAACTCGCTTTTTTGGGAGCTGGCCGCAAAAGCGCAGGATTGCTTCAGGCCCTCTTCTGGTTCTGGGGGGCAGGCTGAGCTTGTGCTTAATTCTTCTTCCTGATGGGAAAATAGAGTGACCTGTGCCTGTCCCAACACCTAGAGCTAGTCTCTCATTGGTTCCCCCTCTTCCCGTTCATCCTCAGGACAAATTGCAACCTGTACGGAACAGGAGGTTAAAGGTGCTGATTCTCCAAGGAGGGAGATGGCTAGTAAATCGGCTGGAATGGCGAACCCGAGCAAAGGAGATGAGAAATGAGGTGCGTTTTAGAAACCTTTCCCGATCACACGGTGTACCATCTTCTGGGTTTCTCATGCCTGTTTTCGACGTAGGAAGATGCCCTTGAACCTGGAGATTTGGGACCCATGGGATGGGTACCATGCAGTATTACTTGAAAGGGTCTGCGTTGGCTCACCCAACCTCACCGAACCTCTCAGCCCCAAGAGTGTCCACCCTGATGTCTCAATCAGCTGTGGGTCTAGATTTGGTCAATCCAGGTTGCATCACAGCCCCTGAACGAATTTTGTAAGAATTTCTCTCTCTTTCACTGTCTTTGTTTCACGGGTTTTGAAAAGTAATTTATTTTTATAATGGGGTTTAGCTGCTTTTCACGGCTGTGTTTATGCCGCTTTACACCCCCTTGACTCACTTACAGAGAGATATCAATACATAGGTTTGAAGATTCTTACTAGTCAGATATATTCTTGTGCGGTGAATAGGGGGTGTTGAGTCCAGTTCACTGAGCAAGGAATAGGTCTTGTCTCTTACATATTGGGTTTATGGAACGGTATCTGAGCTAATTTGAAACCCTTGTTTTATGCATCACCCCACCTCACCTTTCCCGTTCAGCAGCCGTAGTGTGTTTCCTAAACGTGTGACTCTGTTCTGTTTTGTAATTCAGTTCAAGTGTAGCGGTTTTTACATTCCCTCTAGAAGTGATATCTTATGATAAGTGTCTTTTTCTGTGTGACTTATTTCACTTAGAATCGTCGTACCTAAATCCACTCATCGTGCTGCTACTAGCCTTATGACGTTGATTTCATGGCTGACTGATATTCCATTGTACATGAGGACCCCAACTTCTTTATCCATTTTTCTCTTTCCTAGGATATTTAAGGTGTAATGAAGTGGGGGTTCTTGTCAACAGAGCAGCCCTAAACTTTGGGGTGCCTGTGTCTTGCTGATTTTTAGTTTTCCCAATTTATACGCCCATGAGTGGAAGTGCCCTATGCTCTCCAAGCTGTGTTTTTTAGATGTTTCAGAACACACCGTACACTTCTCCAGAGTGGCTGTTGGCAATTTACATCCCACCCATCAGCGTAGCAAGGCTCCCATTTCTCCATGGCCGGTCCTGCATTTCTGGTTTGGACACTTTTTTCCGCATGGCCCTTTTGCCCGCTTGGAAGCGAGACTTCTTTGGAGCGCTGATTGGCCTTTCCAGGTTGCTTGGTTGGCCAAAAAGGGCGTATGCGTTTTTTCCTGAATATATTCAGGAAAAAACGCATACGCCCTTTTTGGCCAAGGGCATCATTGTCCACGTTTTGCCGCTTTTCATGTGCTTTCAAGGCGATTCGAATCTACCTCCTGAAATCTGTTTCCTGCAATTCTGCCTTGCTTTCAAAGCCTCTTCGTTGCCTTCCCTTAATATATTTGTGGACGAGAGGTATCATTTAAAACTCTGCAGGTTTGTGAATTGCAGTGCCCCTGAGCTCCATTTTTCAACTCGCTTTTTTGGGAGCTGGCCGCAAAAGCGCAGGATTGCTTCAGGCCCTCTTCTGGTTCTGGGGGGCAGGCTGAGCTTGTGCTTAATTCTTCTTCCTGATGGGAAAATAGAGTGACCTGTGCCTGTCCCAACCCCTGGAGCTAGTCTCTCATTGGTTCCCCCTCTTCCCGTTCATCCTCAGGACAAATTGCAACCTGTACGGAACAGGAGGGTAAAGGTGCTGATTCTCCAAGGAGGGAGATGGCTAGTAAATTGGCTGGAATGGCGAACCCGAGCAAAGGAGATGAGAAATGAGGTGCGTTTTAGAAACCTTTCCCGATCACACGGTGTACCATCTTCTGGGTTTCTCATGCCTGTTTTCGACGTAGGAAGATGCCCTTGAACCTGGAGATTTGGGACCCATGGGATGGGTACCATGCAGTATTACTTGAAAGGGTCTGCGTTGGCTCACCCAACCTCACCGAACCTCTCAGCCCCAAGAGTGTCCACCCTGATGTTTCAATCAGCTGTGGGTCTAGATATGGTCAATCCAGGTTGCATCACAGCCCCTGAACGAATTTTGGAAGAATTTCTCTCTCTTTCACTGTCTTTGTTTCACGGGTTTTGAAAAGTAATTTATTTTTATAATGGGGTTTAGCTGCTTTTCACGGCTGTGTTTATGCCGCTTTACACCCCCTTGACTCACTTACAGAGAGATATCAATACATAGGTTTGAAGATTCTTACTAGTCAGATATATTCTTGTGCGGTGAATAGGGGGTGTTGAGTCCAGTTCACTGAGCAAGGAATAGGTCTTGTCTCTTACATATTGGGTTTATGGAACGGTATCTGAGCTAATTTGAAACCCTTGTTTTATGCATCACCCCACCTCACCTTTCCCGTTCAGCAGCCGTAGTGTGTTTCCTAAACGTGTGACTCTGTTCTGTTTTGTAATTCAGTTCAAGTGTAGCGGTTTTTACATTCCCTCTAGAAGTGATATCTTATGATAAGTGTCTTTTTCTGTGTGACTTATTTCACTTAGAATCGTCGTACCTAAATCCACTCATCGTGCTGCTACTAGCCTTATGACGTTGATTTCATGGCTGACTGATATTCCATTGTACATGAGGACCCCAACTTCTTTATCCATTTTTCTCTTTCCTAGGATATTTAAGGTGTAATGAAGTGGGGGTTCTTGTCAACAGAGCAGCCCTAAACTTTGGGGTGCCTGTGTCTTGCTGATTTTTAGTTTTCCCAATTTATACGCCCATGAGTGGAAGTGCCCTATGCTCTCCAAGCTGTGTTTTTTAGATGTTTCAGAACACACCGTACACTTCTCCAGAGTGGCTGTTGGCAATTTACATCCCACCCATCAGCGTAGCAAGGCTCCCATTTCTCCATGGCCGGTCCTGCATTTCTGGTTTGGACACTTTTTTCCGCATGGCCCTTTTGCCCGCTTGGAAGCGAGACTTCTTTGGAGCGCTGATTGGCCTTTCCAGGTTGCTTGGTTGGCCAAAAAGGGCGTATGCGTTTTTTCCTGAATATATTCAGGAAAAAACGCATACGCCCTTTTTGGCCAAGGGCATCATTGTCCACGTTTTGCCGCTTTTCATGTGCTTTCAAGGCGATTCGAATCTACCTCCTGAAATCTGTTTCCTGCAATTCTGCCTTGCTTTCAAAGCCTCTTCGTTGCCTTCCCTTAATATATTTGTGGACGAGAGGTATCATTTAAAACTCTGCAGGTTTGTGAATTGCAGTGCCCCTGAGCTCCATTTTTCAACTCGCTTTTTTGGGAGCTGGCCGCAAAAGCGCAGGATTGCTTCAGGCCCTCTTCTGGTTCTGGGGGGCAGGCTGAGCTTGTGCTTAATTCTTCTTCCTGATGGGAAAATAGAGTGACCTGTGCCTGTCCCAACCCCTGGAGCTAGTCTCTCATTGGTTCCCCCTCTTCCCGTTCATCCTCAGGACAAATTGCAACCTGTACGGAACAGGAGGGTAAAGGTGCTGATTCTCCAAGGAGGGAGATGGCTAGTAAATTGGCTGGAATGGCGAACCCGAGCAAAGGAGATGAGAAATGAGGTGCGTTTTAGAAACCTTTCCCGATCACACGGTGTACCATCTTCTGGGTTTCTCATGCCTGTTTTCGACGTAGGAAGATGCCCTTGAACCTGGAGATTTGGGACCCATGGGATGGGTACCATGCAGTATTACTTGAAAGGGTCTGCGTTGGCTCACCCAACCTCACCGAACCTCTCAGCCCCAAGAGTGTCCACCCTGATGTTTCAATCAGCTGTGGGTCTAGATATGGTCAATCCAGGTTGCATCACAGCCCCTGAACGAATTTTGGAAGAATTTCTCTCTCTTTCACTGTCTTTGTTTCACGGGTTTTGAAAAGTAATTTATTTTTATAATGGGGTTTAGCTGCTTTTCACGGCTGTGTTTATGCCGCTTTACACCCCCTTGACTCACTTACAGAGAGATATCAATACATAGGTTTGAAGATTCTTACTAGTCAGATATATTCTTGTGCGGTGAATAGGGGGTGTTGAGTCCAGTTCACTGAGCAAGGAATAGGTCTTGTCTCTTACATATTGGGTTTATGGAACGGTATCTGAGCTAATTTGAAACCCTTGTTTTATGCATCACCCCACCTCACCTTTCCCGTTCAGCAGCCGTAGTGTGTTTCCTAAACGTGTGACTCTGTTCTGTTTTGTAATTCAGTTCAAGTGTAGCGGTTTTTACATTCCCTCTAGAAGTGATATCTTATGATAAGTGTCTTTTTCTGTGTGACTTATTTCACTTAGAATCGTCGTACCTAAATCCACTCATCGTGCTGCTACTAGCCTTATGACGTTGATTTCATGGCTGACTGAT
The DNA here is from genome assembly GCF_949987535.1 of Balaenoptera acutorostrata. Classification (NCBI taxonomy): domain Eukaryota; kingdom Metazoa; phylum Chordata; class Mammalia; order Artiodactyla; family Balaenopteridae; genus Balaenoptera; species Balaenoptera acutorostrata. Next base: position 83,995 of record NW_026646280.1, read on the forward strand.
ATTCCATTGTACATGAGGACCCCAACTTCTTTATCCATTTTTCTCTTTCCTAGGATATTTAAGGTGTAATGAAGTGGGGGTTCTTGTCAACAGAGCAGCCCTAAACTTTGGGGTGCCTGTGTCTTGCTGATTTTTAGTTTTCCCAATTTATACGCCCATGAGTGGAAGTGCCCTATGCTCTCCAAGCTGTGTTTTTTAGATGTTTCAGAACACACCGTACACTTCTCCAGAGTGGCTGTTGGCAATTTACATCCCACCCATCAGCGTAGCAAGGCTCCCATTTCTCCATGGCCGGTCCTGCATTTCTGGTTTGGACACTTTTTTCCGCATGGCCCTTTTGCCCGCTTGGAAGCGAGACTTCTTTGGAGCGCTGATTGGCCTTTCCAGGTTGCTTGGTTGGCCAAAAAGGGCGTATGCGTTTTTTCCTGAATATATTCAGGAAAAAACGCATACGCCCTTTTTGGCCAAGGGCATCATTGTCCACGTTTTGCCGCTTTTCATGTGCTTTCAAGGCGATTCGAATCTACCTCCTGAAATCTGTTTCCTGCAATTCTGCCTTGCTTTCAAAGCCTCTTCGTTGCCTTCCCTTAATATATTTGTGGACGAGAGGTATCATTTAAAACTCTGCAGGTTTGTGAATTGCAGTGCCCCTGAGCTCCATTTTTCAACTCGCTTTTTTGGGAGCTGGCCGCAAAAGCGCAGGATTGCTTCAGGCCCTCTTCTGGTTCTGGGGGGCAGGCTGAGCTTGTGCTTAATTCTTCTTCCTGATGGGAAAATAGAGTGACCTGTGCCTGTCCCAACCCCTGGAGCTAGTCTCTCATTGGTTCCCCCTCTTCCCGTTCATCCTCAGGACAAATTGCAACCTGTACGGAACAGGAGGGTAAAGGTGCTGATTCTCCAAGGAGGGAGATGGCTAGTAAATTGGCTGGAATGGCGAACCCGAGCAAAGGAGATGAGAAATGAGGTGCGTTTTAGAAACCTTTCCCGATCACACGGTGTACCATCTTCTGGGTTTCTCATGCCTGTTTTCGACGTAGGAAGATGCCCTTGAACCTGGAGATTTGGGACCCATGGGATGGGTACCATGCAGTATTACTTGAAAGGGTCTGCGTTGGCTCACCCAACCTCACCGAACCTCTCAGCCCCAAGAGTGTCCACCCTGATGTTTCAATCAGCTGTGGGTCTAGATATGGTCAATCCAGGTTGCATCACAGCCCCTGAACGAATTTTGGAAGAATTTCTCTCTCTTTCACTGTCTTTGTTTCACGGGTTTTGAAAAGTAATTTATTTTTATAATGGGGTTTAGCTGCTTTTCACGGCTGTGTTTATGCCGCTTTACACCCCCTTGACTCACTTACAGAGAGATATCAATACATAGGTTTGAAGATTCTTACTAGTCAGATATATTCTTGTGCGGTGAATAGGGGGTGTTGAGTCCAGTTCACTGAGCAAGGAATAGGTCTTGTCTCTTACATATTGGGTTTATGGAACGGTATCTGAGCTAATTTGAAACCCTTGTTTTATGCATCACCCCACCTCACCTTTCCCGTTCAGCAGCCGTAGTGTGTTTCCTAAACGTGTGACTCTGTTCTGTTTTGTAATTCAGTTCAAGTGTAGCGGTTTTTACATTCCCTCTAGAAGTGATATCTTATGATAAGTGTCTTTTTCTGTGTGACTTATTTCACTTAGAATCGTCGTACCTAAATCCACTCATCGTGCTGCTACTAGCCTTATGACGTTGATTTCATGGCTGAGTGATATTCCATTGTACATGAGGACCCCAACTTCTTTATCCATTTTTCTCTTTCCTAGGATATTTAAGGTGTAATGAAGTGGGGGTTCTTGTCAACAGAGCAGCCCTAAACTTTGGGGTGCCTGTGTCTTGCTGATTTTTAGTTTTCCCAATTTATACGCCCATGAGTGGAAGTGCCCTATGCTCTACAAGCTGTGTTTTTTAGATGTTTCAGAACACACCGTACACTTCTCCAGAGTGGCTGTTGGCAATTTACATCCCACCCATCAGCGTAGCAAGGCTCCCATTTCTCCATGGCCGGTCCTGCATTTCTGGTTTGGACACTTTTTTCCGCATGGCCCTTTTGCCCGCTGGGAAGCGAGACTTCTTTGGAGCGCTGATTGGCCTTTCCAGGTTGCTTGGTTGGCCAAAAAGGGCGTATGCGTTTTTTCCTGAATATATTCAGGAAAAAACGCATACGCCCTTTTTGGCCAAGGGCATCATTGTCCACGTTTTGCCGCTTTTCATGTGCTTTCAAGGCGATTCGAATCTACCTCCTGAAATCTGTTTCCTGCAATTCTGCCTTGCTTTCAAAGCCTCTTCGTTGCCTTCCCTTAATATATTTGTGGACGAGAGGTATCATTTAAAACTCTGCAGGTTTGTGAATTGCAGTGCCCCTGAGCTCCATTTTTCAACTCGCTTTTTTGGGAGCTGGCCGCAAAAGCGCAGGATTGCTTCAGGCCCTCTTCTGGTTCTGGGGGGCAGGCTGAGCTTGTGCTTAATTCTTCTTCCTGATGGGAAAATAGAGTGACCTGTGCCTGTCCCAACCCCTGGAGCTAGTCTCTCATTGGTTTCCCCTCTTCCCATTCATCCTCAGGACAAATTGCAACCTGTACGGAACAGGAGGGTCAAGGTGCTGATTCTCCAAGGAGGGAGATGGCTAGTAAATTGGCTGGAATGACGAACCCGAGCAAAGGAGATGAGAAATGAGGTGCGTTTTAGAAACCTTTCCCGATCACACGGTGTACCATCTTCTGGGTTTCTCATGCCTGTTTTCGACGTAGGAAGATGCCCTTGAACCTGGAGAGTTGGGACCCATGGGATGGGTACCATGCAGTATTACTTGAAAGGGTCTGCGTTGGCTCACCCAACCTCACCGAACCTCTCAGCCCCAAGAGTGTCCACCCTGATGTCTCAATCAGCTGTGGGTCTAGATATGGTCAATCCAGGTTGCATCACAGCCCCTGAACGAATTTTGTAAGAATTTCTCTCTCTTTCACTGTCTTTGTTTCACGGGTTTTGAAAAGTAATTTATTATTATAATGGGGTTTAGCTGCTTTTCACGGCTGTGTTTATGCCGCTTTACACCCCCTTGACTCACTTACAGAGAGATATCAATACATAGGTTTGAAGATTCTTACTAGTCAGATATATTCTTGTGCAGTGAATAGGGGGTGTTGAGTCCAGTTCACTGAGCAAGGAATAGGTCTTGTCTCTTACATATTGGGTTTATGGAACGGTATCTGAGCTAATTTGAAACCCTTGTTTTATGCATCACCCCACCTCACCTTTCCCGTTCAGCAGCCGTAGTGTGTTTCCTAAACGTGTGACTCTGTTCTGTTTTGTAATTCAGTTCAAGTGTAGCGGTTTTTACATTCCCTCTAGAAGTGATATCTTATGATAAGTGTCTTTTTCTGTGTGACTTATTTCACTTAGAATCGTCGTACCTAAATCCACTCATCGTGCTGCTACTAGCCTTATGACGTTGATTTCATGGCTGAGTGATATTCCATTGTACATGAGGACCCCAACTTCTTTATCCATTTTTCTCTTTCCTAGGATATTTAAGGTGTAATGAAGTGGGGGTTCTTGTCAACAGAGCAGCCCTAAACTTTGGGGTGCCTGTGTCTTGCTGATTTTTAGTTTTCCCAATTTATACGCCCATGAGTGGAAGTGCCCTATGCTCTCCAAGCTGTGTTTTTTAGATGTTTCAGAACACACCGTACACTTCTCCAGAGTGGCTGTTGGCAATTTACATCCCACCCATCAGCGTAGCAAGGCTCCCATTTCTCCATGGCCGGTCCTGCATTTCTGGTTTGGACACTTTTTTCCGCATGGCCCTTTTGCCCGCTGGGAAGCGAGACTTCTTTGGAGCGCTGATTGGCCTTTTCAGGTTGCTTGGTTGGCCAAAAAGGGCGTATGCGTTTTTTCCTGAATATATTCAGGAAAAAACGCATACGCCCTTTTTGGCCAAGGGCATCATTGTCCACGTTTTGCCGCTTTTCATGTGCTTTCAAGGCGATTCGAATCTACCTCCTGAAATCTGTTTCCTGCAATTCTGCCTTGCTTTCAAAGCCTCTTCGTTGCCTTCCCTTAATATATTTGTGGACGAGAGGTATCATTTAAAACTCTGCAGGTTTGTGAATTGCAGTGCCCCTGAGCTCCATTTTTCAACTCGCTTTTTTGGGAGCTGGCCGCAAAAGCGCAGGATTGCTTCAGGCCCTCTTCTGGTTCTGGGGGGCAGGCTGAGCTTGTGCTTAATTCTTCTTCCTGATGGGAAAATAGAGTGACCTGTGCCTGTCCCAACCCCTGGAGCTAGTCTCTCATTGGTTTCCCCTCTTCCCATTCATCCTCAGGACAAATTGCAACCTGTACGGAACAGGAGGGTCAAGGTGCTGATTCTCCAAGGAGGGAGATGGCTAGTAAATTGGCTGGAATGACGAACCCGAGCAAAGGAGATGAGAAATGAGGTGCGTTTTAGAAACCTTTCCCGATCACACGGTGTACCATCTTCTGGGTTTCTCATGCCTGTTTTCGACGTAGGAAGATGCCCTTGAACCTGGAGATTTGGGACCCATGGGATGGGTACCATGCAGTATTACTTGAAAGGGTCTGCGTTGGCTCACCCAACCTCACCGAACCTCTCAGCCCCAAGAGTGTCCACCCTGATGTCTCAATCAGCTGTGGGTCTAGATATGGTCAATCCAGGTTGCATCACAGCCCCTGAACGAATTTTGTAAGAATTTCTCTCTCTTTCACTGTCTTTGTTTCACGGGTTTTGAAAAGTAATTTATTATTATAATGGGGTTTAGCTGCTTTTCACGGCTGTGTTTATGCCGCTTTACACCCCCTTGACTCACTTACAGAGAGATATCAATACATAGGTTTGAAGATTCTTACTAGTCAGATATATTCTTGTGCAGTGAATAGGGGGTGTTGAGTCCAGTTCACTGAGCAAGGAATAGGTCTTGTCTCTTACATATTGGGTTTATGGAACGGTATCTGAGCTAATTTGAAACCCTTGTTTTATGCATCACCCCACCTCACCTTTCCCGTTCAGCAGCCGTAGTGTGTTTCCTAAACGTGTGACTCTGTTCTGTTTTGTAATTCAGTTCAAGTGTAGCGGTTTTTACATTCCCTCTAGAAGTGATATCTTATGATAAGTGTCTTTTTCTGTGTGACTTATTTCACTTAGAATCGTCGTACCTAAATCCACTCATCGTGCTGCTACTAGCCTTATGACGTTGATTTCATGGCTGAGTGATATTCCATTGTACATGAGGACCCCAACTTCTTTATCCATTTTTCTCTTTCCTAGGATATTTAAGGTGTAATGAAGTGGGGGTTCTTGTCAACAGAGCAGCCCTAAACTTTGGGGTGCCTGTGTCTTGCTGATTTTTAGTTTTCCCAATTTATACGCCCATGAGTGGAAGTGCCCTATGCTCTCCAAGCTGTGTTTTTTAGATGTTTCAGAACACACCGTACACTTCTCCAGAGTGGCTGTTGGCAATTTACATCCCACCCATCAGCGTAGCAAGGCTCCCATTTCTCCATGGCCGGTCCTGCATTTCTGGTTTGGACACTTTTTTCCGCATGGCCCTTTTGCCCGCTGGGAAGCGAGACTTCTTTGGAGCGCTGATTGGCCTTTCCAGGTTGCTTGGTTGGCCAAAAAGGGCGTATGCGTTTTTTCCTGAATATATTCAGGAAAAAACGCATACGCCCTTTTTGGCCAAGGGCATCATTGTCCACGTTTTGCCGCTTTTCATGTGCTTTCAAGGCGATTCGAATCTACCTCCTGAAATCTGTTTCCTGCAATTCTGCCTTGCTTTCAAAGCCTCTTCGTTGCCTTCCCTTAATATATTTGTGGACGAGAGGTATCATTTAAAACTCTGCAGGTTTGTGAATTGCAGTGCCCCTGAGCTCCATTTTTCAACTCGCTTTTTTGGGAGCTGGCCGCAAAAGCGCAGGATTGCTTCAGGCCCTCTTCTGGTTCTGGGGGGCAGGCTGAGCTTGTGCTTAATTCTTCTTCCTGATGGGAAAATAGAGTGACCTGTGCCTGTCCCAACCCCTGGAGCTAGTCTCTCATTGGTTCCCCCTCTTCCCGTTCATCCTCAGGACAAATTGCAACCTGTACGGAACAGGAGGGTAAAGGTGCTGATTCTCCAAGGAGGGAGATGGCTAGTAAATTGGCTGGAATGGCGAACCCGAGCAAAGGAGATGAGAAATGAGGTGCGTTTTGCGTTTTAGAAACCTTTCCCGATCACACGGTGTACCATCTTCTGGGTTTCTCATGCCTGTTTTCGACGTAGGAAGATGCCCTTGAACCTGGAGATTTGGGACCCAAGGGATGGGTACCATGCAGTATTACTTGAAAGGGTCTGCGTTGGCTCACGCAACCTCACCGAACCTCTCAGCCCCAAGAGTGTCCACCCTGATGTCTCAATCAGCTGTGGGTCTAGATATGGTCAATCCAGGTTGCATCACAGCCCCTGAACGAATTTTGTAAGAATTTCTCTCTCTTTCACTGTCTTTGTTTCACGGGTTTTGAAAAGTAATTTATTTTTATAATGGGGTTTAGCTGCTTTTCACGGCTGTGTTTATGCCGCTTTACACCCCCTTGACTCACTTACAGAGAGATATCAATACATAGGTTTGAAGATTCTTACTAGTCAGATATATTCTTGTGCGGTGAATAGGGGGTGTTGAGTCCAGTTCACTGAAAAAGGAATAGGTCTAGTCTCTTACATATTGGGTTTATGGAACGGTATCTGAGCTAATTTGAAACCCTTGTTTTATGCATCACCCCACCTCACCTTTCCCGTTCAGCAGCCATAGTGTGTTTTCCAAACGTGTGACTCTGTTCTGTTTTGTAATTCAGTTCAAGTGTAGCGGTTTTTACATTCCCTCTAGAAGTGATATCTTATGATAAGTGTCTTTTTCTGTGTGACTTATTTCACTTAGAATCGTCGTACCTAAATCCACTCATCGTGCTGCTACTAGCCTTATGACGTTGATTTCATGGCTGAGTGATATTCCATTGTACATGAGGACCCCAACTTCTTTATCCATTTTTCTCTTTCCTAGGATATTTAAGGTGTAATGAAGTGGGGGTTCTTGTCAACAGAGCAGCCCTAAACTTTGGGGTGCCTGTGTCTTGCTGATTTTTAGTTTTCCCAATTTATACGCCCATGAGTGGAAGTGCCCTATGCTCTCCAAGCTGTGTTTTTTAGATGTTTCAGAACACACCGTACACTTCTCCAGAGTGGCTGTTGGCAATTTACATCCCACCCATCAGCGTAGCAAGGCTCCCATTTCTCCATGGCCGGTCCTGCATTTCTGGTTTGGACACTTTTTTCCGCATGGCCCTTTTGCCCGCTGGGAAGCGAGACTTCTTTGGAGCGCTGATTGGCCTTTCCAGGTTGCTTGGTTGGCCAAAAAGGGCGTATGCGTTTTTTCCTGAATATATTCAGGAAAAAACGCATACGCCCTTTTTGGCCAAGGGCATCATTGTCCACGTTTTGCCGCTTTTCATGTGCTTTCAAGGCGATTCGAATCTACCTCCTGAAATCTGTTTCCTGCAATTCTGCCTTGCTTTCAAAGCCTCTTCGTTGCCTTCCCTTAATATATTTGTGGACGAGAGGTATCATTTAAAACTCTGCAGGTTTGTGAATTGCAGTGCCCCTGAGCTCCATTTTTCAACTCGCTTTTTTGGGAGCTGGCCGCAAAAGCGCAGGATTGCTTCAGGCCCTCTTCTGGTTCTGGGGGGCAGGCTGAGCTTGTGCTTAATTCTTCTTCCTGATGGGAAAATAGAGTGACCTGTGCCTGTCCCAACACCTAGAGCTAGTCTCTCATTGGTTCCCCCTCTTCCCGTTCATCCTCAGGACAAATTGCAACCTGTACGGAACAGGAGGTTAAAGGTGCTGATTCTCCAAGGAGGGAGATGGCTAGTAAATCGGCTGGAATGGCGAACCCGAGCAAAGGAGATGAGAAATGAGGTGCGTTTTAGAAACCTTTCCCGATCACACGGTGTACCATCTTCTGGGTTTCTCATGCCTGTTTTCGACGTAGGAAGATGCCCTTGAACCTGGAGATTTGGGACCCATGGGATGGGTACCATGCAGTATTATTTGAAAGGGTCTGCGTTGGCTCACCCAACCTCACCGAACCTCTCAGCCCCAAGAGTGTCCACCCTGATGTCTCAATCAGCTGTGGGTCTAGATATGGTCAATCCAGGTTGCATCACAGCCCCTGAACGAATTTTGTAAGAATTTCTCTCTCTTTCACTGTCTTTGTTTCACGGGTTTTGAAAAGTAATTTATTTTTATAATGGGGTTTAGCTGCTTTTCACGGCTGTGTTTATGCCGCTTTACACCCCCTTGACTCACTTACAGAGAGATATCAATACATAGGTTTGAAGATTCTTACTAGTCAGATATATTCTTGTGCGGTGAATAGGGGGTGTTGAGTCCAGTTCACTGAAAAAGGAATAGGTCTAGTCTCTTACATATTGGGTTTATGGAACGGTATCTGAGCTAATTTGAAACCCTTGTTTTATGCATCACCCCACCTCACCTTTCCCGTTCAGCAGCCATAGTGTGTTTTCCAAACGTGTGACTCTGTTCTGTTTTGTAATTCAGTTCAAGTGTAGCGGTTTTTACATTCCCTCTAGAAGTGATATCTTATGATAAGTGTCTTTTTTTGTGATTTATTTCACTTAGAATCGTCGTACCTAAATCCTCTCATCGTGCTGCTACTAGCCTTATGACGTTGATTTCATGGCTGAGTGATATTCCATTGTACATGAGGACCACCACTTCTTTATCCATTTTTCTCTTTCCTAGGATATTTAAGGTGTAATGAAGTGGGGGTTCTTGTCAACAGAGCAGCCCTAAACTTTGGGGTGCCTGTGTCTTGCTGATTTTTAGTTTTCCCAATTTATACGCCCATGAGTGGAAGTGCCCTATGCTCTCCAAGCTGTGTTTTTTAGATGTTTCAGAACACACCGTACACTTCTCCAGAATGGCTGTTGTCAATTTACATCCCACCCATCAGCGTAGCAAGGCTCCCATTTCTCCATGGCCGGTCCTGCATTTCTGGTTTGGACACTTTTTTCCGCATGGCCCTTTTGCCCGCTGGGAAGCGAGACTTCTTTGGAGCGCTGATTGGCCTTTCCAGGTTGCTTGGTTGGCCAAAAAGGGCGTATGCGTTTTTTCCTGAATATATTCAGGAAAAAACGCATACGCCCTTTTTGGCCAAGGGCATCATTGTCCACGTTTTGCCGCTTTTCATGTGCTTTCAAGGCGATTCGAATCTACCTCCTGAAATCTGTTTCCTGCAATTCTGCCTTGCTTTCAAAGCCTCTTCGTTGCCTTCCCTTAATATATTTGTGGACGAGAGTTATCATTTAAAACTCTGCAGGTTTGTGAATTGCAGTGCCCCTGAGCTCCATTTTTCAACTCGCTTTATTGGGAGCTGGCCGCAAAAGCGCAGGATTGCTTCAGGCCCTCTTCTGGTTCTGGGGGGCAGGCTGAGCTTGTGCTTAATTCTTCTTCCTGATGGGAAAATAGAGTGACCTGTGCCTGTCCCAACACCTAGAGCTAGTCTCTCATTGGTTCCCCCTCTTCCCGTTCATCCTCAGGACAAATTGCAACCTGTACGGAACAGGAGGTTAAAGGTGCTGATTCTCCAAGGAGGGAGATGGCTAGTAAATCGGCTGGAATGGCGAACCCGAGCAAAGGAGATGAGAAATGAGGTGCGTTTTAGAAACCTTTCCCGATCACACGGTGTACCATCTTCTGGGTTTCTCATGCCTGTTTTCGACGTAGGAAGATGCCCTTGAACCTGGAGATTTGGGACCCATGGGATGGGTACCATGCAGTATTATTTGAAAGGGTCTGCGTTGGCTCACCCAACCTCACCGAACCTCTCAGCCCCAAGAGTGTCCACCCTGATGTCTCAATCAGCTGTGGGTCTAGATATGGTCAATCCAGGTTGCATCACAGCCCCTGAACGAATTTTGTAAGAATTTCTCTCTCTTTCACTGTCTTTGTTTCACGGGTTTTGAAAAGTAATTTATTTTTATAATGGGGTTTAGCTGCTTTTCACGGCTGTGTTTATGCCGCTTTACACCCCCTTGACTCACTTACAGAGAGATATCAATACATAGGTTTGAAGATTCTTACTAGTCAGATATATTCTTGTGCGGTGAATAGGGGGTGTTGAGTCCAGTTCACTGAAAAAGGAATAGGTCTAGTCTCTTACATATTGGGTTTATGGAACGGTATCTGAGCTAATTTGAAACCCTTGTTTTATGCATCACCCCACCTCACCTTTCCCGTTCAGCAGCCATAGTGTGTTTTCTAAACGTGTGACTCTGTTCTGTTTTGTAATTCAGTTCAAGTGTAGCGGTTTTTACATTCCCTCTAGAAGTGATATCTTATGATAAGTGTCTTTTTCTGTGTGACTTATTTCACTTAGAATCGTCGTACCTAAATCCACTCATCGTGCTGCTACTAGCCTTATGACGTGGATTTCATGGGTGAGTGATATTCCATTGTACATGAGGACCACAACTTCTTTATCCATTTTTCTCTTTCCTAGGATATTTAAGGTGTAATGAAGTGGGGGTTCTTGTCAACAGAGCAGCCCTAAACTTTGGGGTGCCTGTGTCTTGCTGATTTTTAGTTTTCCCAATTTATACGCCCATGAGTGGAAGTGCCCTATGCTCTCCAAGCTGTGTTTTTTAGATGTTTCAGAACACACCGTACACTTCTCCAGAGTGGCTGTTGGCAATTTACATCCCACCCATCAGCATAGCAAGGCTCCCATTTCTCCATGGCCGATCCTGCATTTCTGGTTTGGACACTTTTTTCCGCATGGCCCTTTTGCCCGCTGGGAAGCGAGACTTCTTTGGAGCGCTGATTGGCCTTTCCAGGTTGCTTGGTTGGCCAAAAAGGGCGTATGCGTTTTTTCCTGAATATATTCAGGAAAAAACGCATACGCCCTTTTTGGCCAAGGGCATCATTGTCCACGTTTTGCCGCTTTTCATGTGCTTTCAAGGCGATTCGAATCTACCTCCTGAAATCTGTTTCCTGCAATTCTGCCTTGCTTTCAAAGCCTCTTCGTTGCCTTCCCTTAATATATTTGTGGACGAGAGGTATCATTTAAAACTCTGCAGGTTTGTGAATTGCAGTGCCCCTGAGCTCCATTTTTCAACTCGCTTTTTTGGGAGCTGGCCACAAAAGCGCAGGATTGCTTCAGGCCCTCTTCTGGTTCTGGGGGGCAGGCTGAGCTTGTGCTTAATTCTTCTTCCTGATGGGAAAATAGAGTGACCTGTGCCTGTCCCAACACCTAGAGCTAGTCTCTCATTGGTTCCCCCTCTTCCCGTTCATCCTCAGGACAAATTGCAACCTGTACGGAACAGGAGGTTAAAGGTGCTGATTCTCCAAGGAGGGAGATGGCTAGTAAATCGGCTGGAATGGCGAACCCGAGCAAAGGAGATGAGAAATGAGGTGCGTTTTAGAAACCTTTCCCGATCACACGGTGTACCATCTTCTGGGTTTCTCATGCCTGTTTTCGACGTAGGAAGATGCCCTTGAACCTGGAGATTTGGGACCCATGGGATGGGTACCATGCAGTATTACTTGAAAGGGTCTGCGTTGGCTCACCCAACCTCACCGAACCTCTCAGCCCCAAGAGTGTCCACCCTGATGTCTCAATCAGCTGTGGGTCTAGATATGGTCAATCCAGGTTGCATCACAGCCCCTGAACGAATTTTGTAAGAATTTCTCTCTCTTTCACTGTCTTTGTTTCACGGGTTTTGAAAAGTAATTTATTTTTATAATGGGGTTTAGCTGCTTTTCACGGCTGTGTTTATGCCGCTTTACACCCCCTTGACTCACTTACAGAGAGATATCAATACATAGGTTTGAAGATTCTTACTAGTCAGATATATTCTTGTGCGGTGAATAGGGGGTGTTGAGTCCAGTTCACTGAGCAAGGAATAGGTCTTGTCTCTTACATATTGGGTTTATGGAACGGTATCTGAGCTAATTTGAAACCCTTGTTTTATGCATCACCCCACCTCACCTTTCCCGTTCAGCAGCCGTAGTGTGTTTCCTAAACGTGTGACTCTGTTCTGTTTTGTAATTCAGTTCAAGTGTAGCGGTTTTTACATTCCCTCTAGAAGTGATATCTTATGATAAGTGTCTTTTTCTGTGTGACTTATTTCACTTAGAATCGTCGTACCTAAATCCACTCATCGTGCTGCTACTAGCCTTATGACGTTGATTTCATGGCTGAGTGATATTCCATTGTACATGACGACCCCAACTTCTTTATCCATTTTTCTCTTTCCTAGGATATTTAAGGTGTAATGAAGTGGGGGTTCTTGTCAACAGAGCAGCCCTAAACTTTGGGGTGCCTGTGTCTTGCTGATTTTTAGTTTTCCCAATTTATACGCCCATGAGTGGAAGTGCCCTATGCTCTCCAAGCTGTGTTTTTTAGATGTTTCAGAACACACCGTACACTTCTCCAGAGTGGCTGTTGGCAATTTACATCCCACCCATCAGCGTAGCAAGGCTCCCATTTCTCCATGGCCGGTCCTGCATTTCTGGTTTGGACACTTTTTTCCGCATGGCCCTTTTGCCCGCTGGGAAGCGAGACTTCTTTGGAGCGCTGATTGGCCTTTCCAGGTTGCTTGGTTGGCCAAAAAGGGCGTATGCGTTTTTTCCTGAATATATTCAGGAAAAAACGCATACGCCCTTTTTGGCCAAGGGCATCATTGTCCACGTTTTGCCGCTTTTCATGTGCTTTCAAGGCGATTCGAATCTACCTCCTGAAATCTGTTTCCTGCAATTCTGCCTTGCTTTCAAAGCCTCTTCGTTGCCTTCCCTTAATATATTTGTGGACGAGAGGTATCATTTAAAACTCTGCAGGTTTGTGAATTGCAGTGCCCCTGAGCTCCATTTTTCAACTCGCTTTTTTGGGAGCTGGCCGCAAAAGCGCAGGATTGCTTCAGGCCCTCTTCTGGTTCTGGGGGGCAGGCTGAGCTTGTGCTTAATTCTTCTTCCTGATGGGAAAATAGAGTGACCTGTGCCTGTCCCAACACCTAGAGCTAGTCTCTCATTGGTTCCCCCTCTTCCCGTTCATCCTCAGGACAAATTGCAACCTGTACGGAACAGGAGGTTAAAGGTGCTGATTCTCCAAGGAGGGAGATGGCTAGTAAATCGGCTGGAATGGCGAACCCGAGCAAAGGAGATGAGAAATGAGGTGCGTTTTAGAAACCTTTCCCGATCACACGGTGTACCATCTTCTGGGTTTCTCATGCCTGTTTTCGACGTAGGAAGATGCCCTTGAACCTGGAGATTTGGGACCCATGGGATGGGTACCATGCAGTATTACTTGAAAGGGTCTGCGTTGGCTCACCCAACCTCACCGAACCTCTCAGCCCCAAGAGTGTCCACCCTGATGTCTCAATCAGCTGTGGGTCTAGATATGGTCAATCCAGGTTGCATCACAGCCCCTGAACGAATTTTGTAAGAATTTCTCTCTCTTTCACTGTCTTTGTTTCACGGGTTTTGAAAAGTAATTTATTTTTATAATGGGGTTTAGCTGCTTTTCACGGCTGTGTTTATGCCGCTTTACACCCCCTTGACTCACTTACAGAGAGATATCAATACATAGGTTTGAAGATTCTTACTAGTCAGATATATTCTTGTGCGGTGAATAGGGGGTGTTGAGTCCAGTTCACTGAGCAAGGAATAGGTCTTGTCTCTTACATATTGGGTTTATGGAACGGTATCTGAGCTAATTTGAAACCCTTGTTTTATGCATCACCCCACCTCACCTTTCCCGTTCAGCAGCCATAGTGTGTTTTCTAAACGTGTGACTCTGTTCTGTTTTGTAATTCAGTTCAAGTGTAGCGGTTTTTACATTCCCTCTAGAATTGATATCTTATGATAAGTGTCGTTTTCTGTGTGACTTATTTCACTTAGAATCGTCGTACCTAAATCCACTCATCGTGCTGCTACTAGCCTTATGACGTGGATTTCATGGCTGAGTGATATTCCATTGTACATGAGGACCACAACTTCTTTATCCATTTTTCTCTTTCCTAGGATATTTAAGGTGTAATGAAGTGGGGGTTCTTGTCAACAGAGCAGCCCTAAACTTTGGGGTGCCTGTGTCTTGCTGATTTTTAGTTTTCCCAATTTATACGCCCATGAGTGGAAGTGCCCTATGCTCTCCAAGCTGTGTTTTTTAGATGTTTCAGAACACACCGTACACTTCTCCAGAGTGGCTGTTGGCAATTTACATCCCACCCATCAGCGTAGCAAGGCTCCCATTTCTCCATGGCCGGTCCTGCATTTCTGGTTTGGACACTTTTTTCCGCATGGCCCTTTTGCCCGCTGGGAAGCGAGACTTCTTTGGAGCGCTGATTGGCCTTTCCAGGTTGCTTGGTTGGCCAAAAAGGGCGTATGCGTTTTTTCCTGAATATATTCAGGAAAAAACGAATACGCCCTTTTTGGCCAAGGGCATCATTGTCCACGTTTTGCCGCTTTTCATGTGCTTTCAAGGCGATTCGAATCTACCTCCTGAAATCTGTTTCCTGCAATTCTGCCTTGCTTTCAAAGCCTCTTCGTTGCCTTCCCTTAATATATTTGTGGACGAGAGGTATCATTTAAAACTCTGCAGGTTTGTGAATTGCAGTGCCCCTGAGCTCCATTTTTCAACTCGCTTTTGTGGGACCTGGCCGCAAAAGCGCAGGATTGCTTCAGGCCCTCTTCTGGTTCTGGGGGGCAGGCTGAGTTTGTGCTTAATTCTTCTTCCTGATGGGAAAATAGAGTGACCTGTGCCTGTCCCAACACCTGGAGCTAGTCTCTCATTGGTTCCCCCTCTTCCCGTTCATCCTCAGGACAAATTGCAACCTGTACGGAACAGGAGGTTAAAGGTGCTGATTCTCCAAGGAGGGAGATGGCTAGTAAATCGGCTGGAATGGCGAACCCGAGCAAAGGAGATGAGAAATGAGGTGCGTTTTAGAAACCTTTCCCGATCACACGGTGTACCATCTTCTGGGTTTCTCATGCCTGTTTTCGACGTAGGAAGATGCCCTTGAACCTGGAGATTTGGGACCCATGGGATGGGTACCATGCAGTATTACTTGAAAGGGTCTGCGTTGGCTCACCCAACCTCACCGAACCTCTCAGCCCCAAGAGTGTCCACCCTTATGTCTCAATCAGCTGTGGGTCTAGATATGGTCAATCCAGGTTGCATCACAGCCCCTGAACGAATTTTGTAAGAATTTCTCTCTCTTTCATTGTCTTTGTTTCACGGGTTTTGAAAAGTAATTTATTTTTATAATGGGGTTTAGCTGCTTTTCACGGCTGTGTTTATGCCGCTTTACACCCCCTTGACTCACTTACAGAGAGATATCAATACATAGGTTTGAAGATTCTTACTAGTCAGATATATTCTTGTGCGGTGAATAGGGGGTGTTGAGTCCAGTTCACTGAAAAAGGAATAGGTCTTTTCTCTTACATATTGGGTTTATGGAACGGTATCTGAGCTAATTTGAAACCCTTGTTTTATGCATCACCCCACCTCACCTTTCCCGTTCAGCAGCCATAGTGTGTTGCCTAAACGTGTGACTCTGTTCTGTTTTGTAATTCAGTTCAAGTGTAGCGGTTTTTACATTCCCTCTCGAAGTGATATCTTATGATAAGTGTCTTTTTCTGTGTGACTTATTTCACTTAGAATCGTCGTACCTAAATCCACTCATCGTGCTGCTACTAGCCTTATGACGTGGATTTCATGGCTGAGTGATATTCCATTGTACAGGAGGACCACAACTTCTTTATCCATTTCTCTCTTTCCTAGGATATTTAAGGTGTAATGAAGTGGGGGTTCTTGTCAACAGAGCAGCCCTAAACTTTGGGGTGCCTGTGTCTTTCTGATTTTTAGTTTTCCCAATTTATACGCCCATGAGTGGAAGTGCCCTATGCTCTCCAAGCTGTGTTTTTTAGATGTTTCAGAACACACCGTACACTTCTCCAGAGTGGCTGTTGGCAATTTACATCCCACCCATCAGCGTAGCAAGGCTCCCATTTCTCCATGGCCGGTCCTGCATTTCTGGTTTGGACACTTTTTTCCGCATGGCCCTTTTGCCCGCTGGGAAGCGAGACTTCTTTGGAGCGCTGATTGGCCTTTCCAGGTTGCTTGGTTGGCCAAAAAGGGCGTATGCGTTTTTTCCTGAATATATTCAGGAAAAAACGCATACGCCCTTTTTGGCCAAGGGCATCATTGTCCACGTTTTGCCGCTTTTCATGTGCTTTCAAGGCGATTCGAATCTACCTCCTGAAATCTGTTTCCTGCAATTCTGCCTTGCTTTCAAAGCCTCTTCGTTGCCTTCCCTTAATATATTTGTGGACGAGAGGTATCATTTAAAACTTTGCAGGTTTGTGAATTGCAGTGCCCCTGAGCTCCATTTTTCAACTCGCTTTTTTGGGAGCTGGCCGCAAAAGCGCAGGATTGCTTCAGGCCCTCTTCTGGTTCTGGGGGGCAGGCTGAGCTTGTGCTTAATTCTTCTTCCTGATGGGAAAATAGAGTGACCTGTGCCTGTCCCAACACCTAGAGCTAGTCTCTCATTGGTTCCCCCTCTTCCCGTTCATCCTCAGGACAAATTGCAACCTGTACGGAACAGGAGGGTAAAGGTGCTGATTCTCCAAGGAGGGAGATGGCTAGTAAATCGGCTGGAATGGCGAACCCGAGCAAAGGAGATGAGAAATGAGGTGCGTTTTAGAAACCTTTCCCGATCACACGGTGTACCATCTTCTGGGTTTCTCATGCCTGTTTTCGACGTAGGAAGATGCCCTTGAACCTGGAGATTTGGGACCCATGGGATGGGTACCATGCAGTATTACTTGAAAGGGTCTGCGTTGGCTCACCCAACCTCACCGAACCTCTCAGCCCCAAGAGTGTCCACCCTTATGTCTCAATCAGCTGTGGGTCTAGATATGGTCAATCCAGGTTGCATCACAGCCCCTGAACGAATTTTGGAAGAATTTCTCTCTCTTTCACTGTCTTTGTTTCACGGGTTTTGAAAAGTAATTTATTTTTATAATGGGGTTTAGCTGCTTTTCACGGCTGTGTTTATGCCGCTTTACACCCCCTTGACTCACTTACAGAGAGATATCAATACATAGGTTTGAAGATTCTTACTAGTCAGATATATTCTTGTGCGGTGAATAGGGGGTGTTGAGTCCAGTTCACTGAAAAAGGAATAGGTCTTGTCTCTTACATATTGGGTTTATGGAACGGTATCTGAGCTAATTTGAAACCCTTGTTTTATGCATCACCCCACCTCACCTTTCCCGTTCAGCAGCCATAGTGTGTTGCCTAAACGTGTGACTCTGTTCTGTTTTGTAATTCAGTTCAAGTGTAGCGGTTTTTACATTCCCTCTCGAAGTGATATCTTATGATAAGTGTCTTTTTCTGTGTGACTTATTTCACTTAGAATCGTCGTACCTAAATCCACTCATCGTGCTGCTACTAGCCTTATGACGTGGATTTCATGGCTGAGTGATATTCCATTGTACAGGAGGACCACAACTTCTTTATCCATTTTTCTCTTTCCTAGGATATTTAAGGTGTAATGAAGTGGGGGTTCTTGTCAACAGAGCAGCCCTAAACTTTGGGGTGCCTGTGTCTTGCTGATTTTTAGTTTTCCCAATTTATACGCCCATGAGTGGAAGTGCCCTATGCTCTCCAAGCTGTGTTTTTTAGATGTTTCAGAACACACCGTACACTTCTCCAGAGTGGCTGTTGGCAATTTACATCCCACCCATCAGCGTAGCAAGGCTCCCATTTCTCCATGGCCGGTCCTGCATTTCTGGTTTGGACACTTTTTTCCGCATGGCCCTTTTGCCCGCTGGGAAGCGAGACTTCTTTGGAGCGCTGATTGGCCTTTCCAGGTTGCTTGGTTGGCCAAAAAGGGCGTATGCGTTTTTTCCTGAATATATTCAGGAAAAAACGCATACGCCCTTTTTGGCCAAGGGCATCATTGTCCACGTTTTGCCGCTTTTCATGTGCTTTCAAGGCGATTCGAATCTACCTCCTGAAATCTGTTTCCTGCAATTCTGCCTTGCTTTCAAAGCCTCTTCGTTGCCTTCCCTTAATATATTTGTGGACGAGAGGTATCATTTAAAACTTTGCAGGTTTGTGAATTGCAGTGCCCCTGAGCTCCATTTTTCAACTCGCTTTTTTGGGAGCTGGCCGCAAAAGCGCAGGATTGCTTCAGGCCCTCTTCTGGTTCTGGGGGGCAGGCTGAGCTTGTGCTTAATTCTTCTTCCTGATGGGAAAATAGAGTGACCTGTGCCTGTCCCAACACCTAGAGCTAGTCTCTCATTGGTTCCCCCTCTTCCCGTTCATCCTCAGGACAAATTGCAACCTGTACGGAACAGGAGGGTAAAGGTGCTGATTCTCCAAGGAGGGAGATGGCTAGTAAATCGGCTGGAATGGCGAACCCGAGCAAAGGAGATGAGAAATGAGGTGCGTTTTAGAAACCTTTCCCGATCACACGGTGTACCATCTTCTGGGTTTCTCATGCCTGTTTTCGACGTAGGAAGATGCCCTTGAACCTGGAGATTTGGGACCCATGGGATGGGTACCATGCAGTATTACTTGAAAGGGTCTGCGTTGGCTCACCCAACCTCACCGAACCTCTCAGCCCCAAGAGTGTCCACCCTTATGTCTCAATCAGCTGTGGGTCTAGATATGGTCAATCCAGGTTGCATCACAGCCCCTGAACGAATTTTGTAAGAATTTCTCTCTCTTTCACTGTCTTTGTTTCACGGGTTTTGAAAAGTAATTTATTTTTATAATGGGGTTTAGCTGCTTTTCACGGCTGTGTTTATGCCGCTTTACACCCCCTTGACTCACTTACAGAGAGATATCAATACATAGGTTTGAAGATTCTTACTAGTCAGATATATTCTTGTGCGGTGAATAGGGGGTGTTGAGTCCAGTTCACTGAAAAAGGAATAGGTCTTGTCTCTTACATATTGGGTTTATGGAACGGTATCTGAGCTAATTTGAAACCCTTGTTTTATGCATCACCCCACCTCACCTTTCCCGTTCAGCAGCCATAGTGTGTTGCCTAAACGTGTGACTCTGTTCTGTTTTGTAATTCAGTTCAAGTGTAGCGGTTTTTACATTCCCTCTCGAAGTGATATCTTATGATAAGTGTCTTTTTCTGTGTGACTTATTTCACTTAGAATCGTCGTACCTAAATCCACTCATCGTGCTGCTACTAGCCTTATGACGTGGATTTCATGGCTGAGTGATATTCCATTGTACAGGAGGACCCCAACTTCTTTATCCATTTTTCTCTTTCCTAGGATATTTAAGGTGTAATGAAGTGGGGGTTCTTGTCAACAGAGCAGCCCTAAACTTTGGGGTGCCTGTGTCTTGCTGATTTTTAGTTTTCCCAATTTATACGCCCATGAGTGGAAGTGCCCTATGCTCTCCAAGCTGTGTTTTTTAGATGTTTCAGAACACACCGTACACTTCTCCAGAGTGGCTGTTGGCAATTTACATCCCACCCATCAGCGTAGCAAGGCTCCCATTTCTCCATGGCCGGTCCTGCATTTCTGGTTTGGACACTTTTTTCCGCATGGCCCTTTTGCCCGCTGGGAAGCGAGACTTCTTTGGAGCGCTGATTGGCCTTTCCAGGTTGCTTGGTTGGCCAAAAAGGGCGTATGCGTTTTTTCCTGAATATATTCAGGAAAAAACGCATACGCCCTTTTTGGCCAAGGGCATCATTGTCCACGTTTGGCCGCTTTTCATGTGCTTTCAAGGCGATTCGAATCTACCTCCTGAAATCTGTTTCCTGCAATTCTGCCTTGCTTTCAAAGCCTCTTCGTTGCCTTCCCTTAATATATTTGTGGACGAGAGGTATCATTTAAAACTCTGCAGGTTTGTGAATTGCAGTGCCCCTGAGCTCCATTTTTCAACTCGCTTTTTTGGGAGCTGGCCGCAAAAGCGCAGGATTGCTTCAGGCCCTCTTCTGGTTCTGGGGGGCAGGCTGAGCTTGTGCTTAATTCTTCTTCCTGATGGGAAAATAGAGTGACCTGTGCCTGTCCCAACACCTAGAGCTAGTCTCTCATTGGTTCCCCCTCTTCCCCTTCATCCTCAGGACAAATTGCAACCTGTACGGAACAGGAGGTTAAAGGTGCTGATTCTCCAAGGAGGGAGATGGCTAGTAAATCGGCTGGAATGGCGAACCCGAGCAAAGGAGATGAGAAATGAGGTGCGTTTTAGAAACCTTTCCCGATCACACGGTGTG
This sequence comes from Balaenoptera acutorostrata, assembly GCF_949987535.1. Taxonomy (NCBI): domain Eukaryota; kingdom Metazoa; phylum Chordata; class Mammalia; order Artiodactyla; family Balaenopteridae; genus Balaenoptera; species Balaenoptera acutorostrata. Next base: position 104,349 of record NW_026646280.1, read on the forward strand.
CCATCTTCTGGGTTTCTCATGCCTGTTTTCGACGTAGGAAGATGCCCTTGAACCTGGAGATTTGGGACCCATGGGATGGGTACCATGCAGTATTACTTGAAAGGGTCTGCGTTGGCTCACCCAACCTCACCGAACCTCTCAGCCCCAAGAGTGTCCACCCTTATGTCTCAATCAGCTGTGGGTCTAGATATGGTCAATCCAGGTTGCATCACAGCCCCTGAACGAATTTTGGAAGAATTTCTCTCTCTTTCACTGTCTTTGTTTCACGGGTTTTGAAAAGTAATTTATTTTTATAATGGGGTTTAGCTGCTTTTCACGGCTGTGTTTATGCCGCTTTACACCCCCTTGACTCACTTACAGAGAGATATCAATACATAGGTTTGAAGATTCTTACTAGTCAGATATATTCTTGTGCGGTGAATAGGGGGTGTTGAGTCCAGTTCACTGAGCAAGGAATAGGTCTTGTCTCTTACATATTGGGTTTATGGAACGGTATCTGAGCTAATTTGAAACCCTTGTTTTATGCATCACCCCACCTCACATTTCCCGTTCAGCAGCCATAGTGTGTTTCCTAAACGTGTGACTCTGTTCTGTTTTGTAATTCAGTTCAAGTGTAGCGGTTTTTACATTCCCTCTAGAAGTGATATCTTATGATAAGTGTCTTTTTCTGTGGGACTTATTTCACTTAGAATCGTCGTACCTAAATCCACTCATCGTGCTGCTACTAGCCTTATGACGTTGATTTCATGGCTGAGTGATATTCCATTGTACAGGAGGACCACAACTTCTTTATCCATTTTTCTCTTTCCTAGGATATTTAAGCTGTAATGAAGTGGGGGTTCTTGTCAACAGAGCAGCCCTAAACTTTGGGGTGCCTGTGTCTTGCTGATTTTTAGTTTTCCCAATTTATACGCCCATGAGTGGAAGTGCCCTATGCTCTCCAAGCTGTGTTTTTTAGATGTTTCAGAACACACCGTACACTTCTCCAGAGTGGCTGTTGGCAATTTACATCCCACCCATCAGCGTAGCAAGGCTCCCATTTCTCCATGGCCGGTCCTGCATTTCTGGTTTGGACACTTTTTTCCGCATGGCCGTTTTGCCCGCTGGGAAGCGAGACTTCTTTGGAGCGCTGATTGGCCTTTCCAGGTTGCTTGGTTGGCCAAAAAGGGCGTATGCGTTTTTTCCTGAATATATTCAGGAAAAAACGCATACGCCCTTTTTGGCCAAGGGCATCATTGTCCACGTTTTGCCGCTTTTCATGTGCTTTCAAGGCGATTCGAATCTACCTCCTGAAATCTGTTTCCTGCAATTCTGCCTTGCTTTCAAAGCCTCTTCGTTGCCTTCCCTTAATATATTTGTGGACGAGAGGTATCATTTAAAACTCTGCAGGTTTGTGAATTGCAGTGCCCCTGAGCTCCATTTTTCAACTCGCTTTTTTGGGAGCTGGCCGCAAAAGCGCAGGATTGCTTCAGGCCCTCTTCTGGTTCTGGGGGGCAGGCTGAGCTTGTGCTTAATTCTTCTTCCTGATGGGAAAATAGAGTGACCTGTGCCTGTCCCAACACCTAGAGCTAGTCTCTCATTGGTTCCCCCTCTTCCCCTTCATCCTCAGGACAAATTGCAACCTGTACGGAACAGGAGGTTAAAGGTGCTGATTCTCCAAGGAGGGAGATGGCTAGTAAATCGGCTGGAATGGCGAACCCGAGCAAAGGAGATGAGAAATGAGGTGCGTTTTAGAAACCTTTCCCGATCACACGGTGTGCCATCTTCTGGGTTTCTCATGCCTGTTTTCGACGTAGGAAGATGCCCTTGAACCTGGAGATTTGGGACCCATGGGATGGGTACCATGCAGTATTACTTGAAAGGGTCTGCGTTGGCTCACCCAACCTCACCGAACCTCTCAGCCCCAAGAGTGTCCACCCTTATGTCTCAATCAGCTGTGGGTCTAGATATGGTCAATCCAGGTTGCATCACAGCCCCTGAACGAATTTTGTAAGAATTTCTCTCTCTTTCACTGTCTTTGTTTCACGGGTTTTGAAAAGTAATTTATTTTTATAATGGGGTTTAGCTGCTTTTCACGGCTGTGTTTATGCCGCTTTACACCCCCTTGACTCACTTACAGAGAGATATCAATACATAGGTTTGAAGATTCTTACTAGTCAGATATATTCTTGTGCGGTGAATAGGGGGTGTTGAGTCCAGTTCACTGAGCAAGGAATAGGTCTTGTCTCTTACATATTGGGTTTATGGAACGGTATCTGAGCTAATTTGAAACCCTTGTTTTATGCATCACCCCACCTCACCTTTCCCGTTCAGCAGCCATAGTGTGTTGCCTAAACGTGTGACTCTGTTCTGTTTTGTAATTCAGTTCAAGTGTAGCGGTTTTTACATTCCCTCTCGAAGTGATATCTTATGATAAGTGTCTTTTTCTGTGTGACTTATTTCACTTAGAATCGTCGTACCTAAATCCACTCATCGTGCTGCTACTAGCCTTATGACGTGGATTTCATGGCTGAGTGATATTCCATTGTACAGGAGGACCACAACTTCTTTATCCATTTTTCTCTTTCCTAGGATATTTAAGGTGTAATGAAGTGGGGGTTCTTGTTAACAGAGCAGCCCTAAACTTTGGGGTGCCTGTGTCTTGCTGATTTTTAGTTTTCCCAATTTATACGCCCATGAGTGGAAGTGCCCTATGCTCTCCAAGCTGTGTTTTTTAGATGTTTCAGAACACACCGTACACTTCTCCAGAGTGGCTGTTGGCAATTTACATCCCACCCATCAGCGTAGCAAGGCTCCCATTTCTCCATGGCCGGTCCTGCATTTCTGGTTTGGACACTTTTTTCCGCATGGCCCTTTTGCCCGCTGGGAAGCGAGACTTCTTTGGAGCGCTGATTGGCCTTTCCAGGTGGCTTGGTTGGCCAAAAAGGGCGTATGCGTTTTTTCCTGAATATATTCAGGAAAAAACGCATACGCCCTTTTTGGCCAAGGGCATCATTGTCCACGTTTTGCCGCTTTTCATGTGCTTTCAAGGCGATTCGAATCTACCTCCTGAAATCTGTTTCCTGCAATTCTGCCTTGCTTTCAAAGCCTCTTCGTTGCCTTCCCTTAATATATTTGTGGACGAGAGGTATCATTTAAAACTCTGCAGGTTTGTGAATTGCAGTGCCCCTGAGCTCCATTTTTCAACTCGCTTTTTTGGGACCTGGCCGCAAAAGCGCAGGATTGCTTCAGGCCCTCTTCTGGTTCTGGGGGGCAGGCTGAGCTTGTGCTTAATTCTTCTTCCTGATGGGAAACTAGAGTGACCTGTGCCTGTCCCAACACCTAGAGCTAGTCTCTCATTGGTTCCCCCTCTTCCCGTTCATCCTCAGGACAAATTGCAACCTGTACGGAACAGGAGGGTAAAGGTGCTGATTCTCCAAGGAGGGAGATGGCTAGTAAATCGGCTGGAATGGCGAACCCGAGCAAAGGAGATGAGAAATGAGGTGCGTTTTAGAAACCTTTCCCGATCACACGGTGTACCATCTTCTGGGTTTCTCATGCCTGTTTTCGACGTAGGAAGATGCCCTTGAACCTGGAGATTTGGGACCCATGGGATGGGTACCATGCAGTATTACTTGAAAGGGTCTGCGTTGGCTCACCCAACCTCACCGAACCTCTCAGCCCCAAGAGTGTCCACCCTGATGTCTGAATCAGCTGTGGGTCTAGATATGGTCAATCCAGGTTGCATCACAGCCCCTGAACGAATTTTGGAAGAATTTCTCTCTCTTTCACTGTCTTTGTTTCACGGGTTTTGAAAAGTAATTTATTTTTATAATGGGGTTTAGCTGCTTTTCACGGCTGTGTTTATGCCGCTTTACACCCCCTTGACTCACTTACAGAGAGATATCAATACATAGGTTTGAAGATTCTTACTAGTCAGATATATTCTTGTGCGGTGAATAGGGGGTGTTGAGTCCAGTTCACTGAGCAAGGAATAGGTCTTGTCTCTTACATATTGGGTTTATGGAACGGTATCTGAGCTAATTTGAAACCCTTGTTTTATGCATCACCCCACCTCACATTTCCCGTTCAGCAGCCATAGTGTGTTTCCTAAACGTGTGACTCTGTTCTGTTTTGTAATTCAGTTCAAGTGTAGCGGTTTTTACATTCCCTCTAGAAGTGATATCTTATGATAAGTGTCTTTTTCTGTGGGACTTATTTCACTTAGAATCGTCGTACCTAAATCCACTCATCGTGCTGCTACTAGCCTTATGACGTTGATTTCATGGCTGAGTGATATTCCATTGTACAGGAGGACCACAACTTCTTTATCCATTTTTCTCTTTCCTAGGATATTTAAGCTGTAATGAAGTGGGGGTTCTTGTCAACAGAGCAGCCCTAAACTTTGGGGTGCCTGTGTCTTGCTGATTTTTAGTTTTCCCAATTTATACGCCCATGAGTGGAAGTGCCCTATGCTCTCCAAGCTGTGTTTTTTAGATGTTTCAGAACACACCGTACACTTCTCCAGAGTGGCTGTTGGCAATTTACATCCCACCCATCAGCGTAGCAAGGCTCCCATTTCTCCATGGCCGGTCCTGCATTTCTGGTTTGGACACTTTTTTCCGCATGGCCGTTTTGCCCGCTGGGAAGCGAGACTTCTTTGGAGCGCTGATTGGCCTTTCCAGGTTGCTTGGTTGGCCAAAAAGGGCGTATGCGTTTTTTCCTGAATATATTCAGGAAAAAACGCATACGCCCTTTTTGGCCAAGGGCATCATTGTCCACGTTTTGCCGCTTTTCATGTGCTTTCAAGGCGATTCGAATCTACCTCCTGAAATCTGTTTCCTGCAATTCTGCCTTGCTTTCAAAGCCTCTTCGTTGCCTTCCCTTAATATATTTGTGGACGAGAGGTATCATTTAAAACTCTGCAGGTTTGTGAATTGCAGTGCCCCTGAGATCCATTTTTCAACTCGCCTTTTTGGGAGCTGGCCGCAAAAGCGCAGGATTGCTTCAGGCCCTCTTCTGGTTCTGGCGGGCAGGCTGAGCTTGTGCTTAATTCTTCTTCCTGATGGGAAAATAGAGTGACCTGTGCCTGTCCCAACACCTAGAGCTAGTCTCTCATTGGTTCCCCCTCTTCCCGTTCATCCTCAGGACAAATTGCAACCTGTACGGAACAGGAGGTTAAAGGTGCTGATTCTCCAAGGAGGGAGATGGCTAGTAAATCGGCTGGAATGGCGAACCCGAGCAAAGGAGATGAGAAATGAGGTGCGTTTTAGAAACCTTTCCCGATCACACGGTGTACCATCTTCTGGGTTTCTCATGCCTGTTTTCGACGTAGGAAGATGCCCTTGAACCTGGAGATTTGGGACCCATGGGATGGGTACCATGCAGTATTACTTGAAAGGGTCTGCGTTGGCTCACCCAACCTCACCGAACCTCTCAGCCCCAAGAGTGTCCACCCTTATGTCTCAATCAGCTGTGGGTCTAGATATGGTCAATCCAGGTTGCATCACAGCCCCTGAACGAATTTTGTAAGAATTTCTCTCTCTTTCATTGTCTTTGTTTCACGGGTTTTGAAAAGTAATTTATTTTTATAATGGGGTTTAGCTGCTTTTCACGGCTGTGTTTATGCCGCTTTACACCCCCTTGACTCACTTACAGAGAGATATCAATACATAGGTTTGAAGATTCTTACTAGTCAGATATATTCTTGTGCGGTGAATAGGGGGTGTTGAGTCCAGTTCACTGAAAAAGGAATAGGTCTTTTCTCTTACATATTGGGTTTATGGAACGGTATCTGAGCTAATTTGAAACCCTTGTTTTATGCATCACCCCACCTCACCTTTCCCGTTCAGCAGCCATAGTGTGTTGCCTAAACGTGTGACTCTGTTCTGTTTTGTAATTCAGTTCAAGTGTAGCGGTTTTTACATTCCCTCTCGAAGTGATATCTTATGATAAGTGTCTTTTTCTGTGTGACTTATTTCACTTAGAATCGTCGTACCTAAATCCACTCATCGTGCTGCTACTAGCCTTATGACGTGGATTTCATGGCTGAGTGATATTCCATTGTACAGGAGGACCACAACTTCTTTATCCATTTCTCTCTTTCCTAGGATATTTAAGGTGTAATGAAGTGGGGGTTCTTGTCAACAGAGCAGCCCTAAACTTTGGGGTGCCTGTGTCTTTCTGATTTTTAGTTTTCCCAATTTATACGCCCATGAGTGGAAGTGCCCTATGCTCTCCAAGCTGTGTTTTTTAGATGTTTCAGAACACACCGTACACTTCTCCAGAGTGGCTGTTGGCAATTTACATCCCACCCATCAGCGTAGCAAGGCTCCCATTTCTCCATGGCCGGTCCTGCATTTCTGGTTTGGACACTTTTTTCCGCATGGCCCTTTTGCCCGCTGGGAAGCGAGACTTCTTTGGAGCGCTGATTGGCCTTTCCAGGTTGCTTGGTTGGCCAAAAAGGGCGTATGCGTTTTTTCCTGAATATATTCAGGAAAAAACGCATACGCCCTTTTTGGCCAAGGGCATCATTGTCCACGTTTTGCCGCTTTTCATGTGCTTTCAAGGCGATTCGAATCTACCTCCTGAAATCTGTTTCCTGCAATTCTGCCTTGCTTTCAAAGCCTCTTCGTTGCCTTCCCTTAATATATTTGTGGACGAGAGGTATCATTTAAAACTTTGCAGGTTTGTGAATTGCAGTGCCCCTGAGCTCCATTTTTCAACTCGCTTTTTTGGGAGCTGGCCGCAAAAGCGCAGGATTGCTTCAGGCCCTCTTCTGGTTCTGGGGGGCAGGCTGAGCTTGTGCTTAATTCTTCTTCCTGATGGGAAAATAGAGTGACCTGTGCCTGTCCCAACACCTAGAGCTAGTCTCTCATTGGTTCCCCCTCTTCCCGTTCATCCTCAGGACAAATTGCAACCTGTACGGAACAGGAGGGTAAAGGTGCTGATTCTCCAAGGAGGGAGATGGCTAGTAAATCGGCTGGAATGGCGAACCCGAGCAAAGGAGATGAGAAATGAGGTGCGTTTTAGAAACCTTTCCCGATCACACGGTGTACCATCTTCTGGGTTTCTCATGCCTGTTTTCGACGTAGGAAGATGCCCTTGAACCTGGAGATTTGGGACCCATGGGATGGGTACCATGCAGTATTACTTGAAAGGGTCTGCGTTGGCTCACCCAACCTCACCGAACCTCTCAGCCCCAAGAGTGTCCACCCTTATGTCTCAATCAGCTGTGGGTCTAGATATGGTCAATCCAGGTTGCATCACAGCCCCTGAACGAATTTTGTAAGAATTTCTCTCTCTTTCACTGTCTTTGTTTCACGGGTTTTGAAAAGTAATTTATTTTTATAATGGGGTTTAGCTGCTTTTCACGGCTGTGTTTATGCCGCTTTACACCCCCTTGACTCACTTACAGAGAGATATCAATACATAGGTTTGAAGATTCTTACTAGTCAGATATATTCTTGTGCGGTGAATAGGGGGTGTTGAGTCCAGTTCACTGAAAAAGGAATAGGTCTTGTCTCTTACATATTGGGTTTATGGAACGGTATCTGAGCTAATTTGAAACCCTTGTTTTATGCATCACCCCACCTCACCTTTCCCGTTCAGCAGCCATAGTGTGTTGCCTAAACGTGTGACTCTGTTCTGTTTTGTAATTCAGTTCAAGTGTAGCGGTTTTTACATTCCCTCTCGAAGTGATATCTTATGATAAGTGTCTTTTTCTGTGTGACTTATTTCACTTAGAATCGTCGTACCTAAATCCACTCATCGTGCTGCTACTAGCCTTATGACGTGGATTTCATGGCTGAGTGATATTCCATTGTACAGGAGGACCACAACTTCTTTATCCATTTTTCTCTTTCCTAGGATATTTAAGGTGTAATGAAGTGGGGGTTCTTGTCAACAGAGCAGCCCTAAACTTTGGGGTGCCTGTGTCTTGCTGATTTTTAGTTTTCCCAATTTATACGCCCATGAGTGGAAGTGCCCTATGCTCTCCAAGCTGTGTTTTTTAGATGTTTCAGAACACACCGTACACTTCTCCAGAGTGGCTGTTGGCAATTTACATCCCACCCATCAGCGTAGCAAGGCTCCCATTTCTCCATGGCCGGTCCTGCATTTCTGGTTTGGACACTTTTTTCCGCATGGCCCTTTTGCCCGCTGGGAAGCGAGACTTCTTTGGAGCGCTGATTGGCCTTTCCAGGTTGCTTGGTTGGCCAAAAAGGGCGTATGCGTTTTTTCCTGAATATATTCAGGAAAAAACGCATACGCCCTTTTTGGCCAAGGGCATCATTGTCCACGTTTTGCCGCTTTTCATGTGCTTTCAAGGCGATTCGAATCTACCTCCTGAAATCTGTTTCCTGCAATTCTGCCTTGCTTTCAAAGCCTCTTCGTTGCCTTCCCTTAATATATTTGTGGACGAGAGGTATCATTTAAAACTTTGCAGGTTTGTGAATTGCAGTGCCCCTGAGCTCCATTTTTCAACTCGCTTTTTTGGGAGCTGGCCGCAAAAGCGCAGGATTGCTTCAGGCCCTCTTCTGGTTCTGGGGGGCAGGCTGAGCTTGTGCTTAATTCTTCTTCCTGATGGGAAAATAGAGTGACCTGTGCCTGTCCCAACACCTAGAGCTAGTCTCTCATTGGTTCCCCCTCTTCCCGTTCATCCTCAGGACAAATTGCAACCTGTACGGAACAGGAGGGTAAAGGTGCTGATTCTCCAAGGAGGGAGATGGCTAGTAAATCGGCTGGAATGGCGAACCCGAGCAAAGGAGATGAGAAATGAGGTGCGTTTTAGAAACCTTTCCCGATCACACGGTGTACCATCTTCTGGGTTTCTCATGCCTGTTTTCGACGTAGGAAGATGCCCTTGAACCTGGAGATTTGGGACCCATGGGATGGGTACCATGCAGTATTACTTGAAAGGGTCTGCGTTGGCTCACCCAACCTCACCGAACCTCTCAGCCCCAAGAGTGTCCACCCTTATGTCTCAATCAGCTGTGGGTCTAGATATGGTCAATCCAGGTTGCATCACAGCCCCTGAACGAATTTTGTAAGAATTTCTCTCTCTTTCACTGTCTTTGTTTCACGGGTTTTGAAAAGTAATTTATTTTTATAATGGGGTTTAGCTGCTTTTCACGGCTGTGTTTATGCCGCTTTACACCCCCTTGACTCACTTACAGAGAGATATCAATACATAGGTTTGAAGATTCTTACTAGTCAGATATATTCTTGTGCGGTGAATAGGGGGTGTTGAGTCCAGTTCACTGAAAAAGGAATAGGTCTTGTCTCTTACATATTGGGTTTATGGAACGGTATCTGAGCTAATTTGAAACCCTTGTTTTATGCATCACCCCACCTCACCTTTCCCGTTCAGCAGCCATAGTGTGTTGCCTAAACGTGTGACTCTGTTCTGTTTTGTAATTCAGTTCAAGTGTAGCGGTTTTTACATTCCCTCTCGAAGTGATATCTTATGATAAGTGTCTTTTTCTGTGTGACTTATTTCACTTAGAATCGTCGTACCTAAATCCACTCATCGTGCTGCTACTAGCCTTATGACGTGGATTTCATGGCTGAGTGATATTCCATTGTACAGGAGGACCACAACTTCTTTATCCATTTTTCTCTTTCCTAGGATATTTAAGGTGTAATGAAGTGGGGGTTCTTGTCAACAGAGCAGCCCTAAACTTTGGGGTGCCTGTGTCTTGCTGATTTTTAGTTTTCCCAATTTATACGCCCATGAGTGGAAGTGCCCTATGCTCTCCAAGCTGTGTTTTTTAGATGTTTCAGAACACACCGTACACTTCTCCAGAGTGGCTGTTGGCAATTTACATCCCACCCATCAGCGTAGCAAGGCTCCCATTTCTCCATGGCCGGTCCTGCATTTCTGGTTTGGACACTTTTTTCCGCATGGCCCTTTTGCCCGCTGGGAAGCGAGACTTCTTTGGAGCGCTGATTGGCCTTTCCAGGTTGCTTGGTTGGCCAAAAAGGGCGTATGCGTTTTTTCCTGAATATATTCAGGAAAAAACGCATACGCCCTTTTTGGCCAAGGGCATCATTGTCCACGTTTGGCCGCTTTTCATGTGCTTTCAAGGCGATTCGAATCTACCTCCTGAAATCTGTTTCCTGCAATTCTGCCTTGCTTTCAAAGCCTCTTCGTTGCCTTCCCTTAATATATTTGTGGACGAGAGGTATCATTTAAAACTCTGCAGGTTTGTGAATTGCAGTGCCCCTGAGCTCCATTTTTCAACTCGCTTTTTTGGGAGCTGGCCGCAAAAGCGCAGGATTGCTTCAGGCCCTCTTCTGGTTCTGGGGGGCAGGCTGAGCTTGTGCTTAATTCTTCTTCCTGATGGGAAAATAGAGTGACCTGTGCCTGTCCCAACACCTAGAGCTAGTCTCTCATTGGTTCCCCCTCTTCCCCTTCATCCTCAGGACAAATTGCAACCTGTACGGAACAGGAGGTTAAAGGTGCTGATTCTCCAAGGAGGGAGATGGCTAGTAAATCGGCTGGAATGGCGAACCCGAGCAAAGGAGATGAGAAATGAGGTGCGTTTTAGAAACCTTTCCCGATCACACGGTGTGCCATCTTCTGGGTTTCTCATGCCTGTTTTCGACGTAGGAAGATGCCCTTGAACCTGGAGATTTGGGACCCATGGGATGGGTACCATGCAGTATTACTTGAAAGGGTCTGCGTTGGCTCACCCAACCTCACCGAACCTCTCAGCCCCAAGAGTGTCCACCCTTATGTCTCAATCAGCTGTGGGTCTAGATATGGTCAATCCAGGTTGCATCACAGCCCCTGAACGAATTTTGTAAGAATTTCTCTCTCTTTCACTGTCTTTGTTTCACGGGTTTTGAAAAGTAATTTATTTTTATAATGGGGTTTAGCTGCTTTTCACGGCTGTGTTTATGCCGCTTTACACCCCCTTGACTCACTTACAGAGAGATATCAATACATAGGTTTGAAGATTCTTACTAGTCAGATATATTCTTGTGCGGTGAATAGGGGGTGTTGAGTCCAGTTCACTGAGCAAGGAATAGGTCTTGTCTCTTACATATTGGGTTTATGGAACGGTATCTGAGCTAATTTGAAACCCTTGTTTTATGCATCACCCCACCTCACATTTCCCGTTCAGCAGCCATAGTGTGTTTCCTAAACGTGTGACTCTGTTCTGTTTTGTAATTCAGTTCAAGTGTAGCGGTTTTTACATTCCCTCTAGAAGTGATATCTTATGATAAGTGTCTTTTTCTGTGTGACTTATTTCACTTAGAATCGTCGTACCTAAATCCACTCATCGTGCTGCTACTAGCCTTATGACGTTGATTTCATGGCTGAGTGATATTCCATTGTACAGGAGGACCACAACTTCTTTATCCATTTTTCTCTTTCCTAGGATATTTAAGGTGTAATGAAGTGGGGGTTCTTGTCAACAGAGCAGCCCTAAACTTTGGGGTGCCTGTGTCTTGCTGATTTTTAGTTTTCCCAATTTATACGCCCATGAGTGGAAGTGCCCTATGCTCTCCAAGCTGTGTTTTTTAGATGTTTCAGAACACACCGTACACTTCTCCAGAGTGGCTGTTGGCAATTTACATCCCACCCATCAGCGTAGCAAGGCTCCCATTTCTCCATGGCCGGTCCTGCATTTCTGGTTTGGACACTTTTTTCCGCATGGCCCTTTTGCCCGCTGGGAAGCGAGACTTCTTTGGAGCGCTGATTGGCCTTTCCAGGTGGCTTGGTTGGCCAAAAAGGGCGTATGCGTTTTTTCCTGAATATATTCAGGAAAAAACGCATACGCCCTTTTTGGCCAAGGGCATCATTGTCCACGTTTGGCCGCTTTTCATGTGCTTTCAAGGCGATTCGAATCTACCTCCTGAAATCTGTTTCCTGCAATTCTGCCTTGCTTTCAAAGCCTCTTCGTTGCCTTCCCTTAATATATTTGTGGACGAGAGGTATCATTTAAAACTCTGCAGGTTTGTGAATTGCAGTGCCCCTGAGCTCCATTTTTCAACTCGCTTTTTTGGGAGCTGGCCGCAAAAGCGCAGGATTGCTTCAGGCCCTCTTCTGGTTCTGGGGGGCAGGCTGAGCTTGTGCTTAATTCTTCTTCCTGATGGGAAAATAGAGTGACCTGTGCCTGTCCCAACACCTAGAGCTAGTCTCTCATTGGTTCCCCCTCTTCCCCTTCATCCTCAGGACAAATTGCAACCTGTACGGAACAGGAGGTTAAAGGTGCTGATTCTCCAAGGAGGGAGATGGCTAGTAAATCGGCTGGAATGGCGAACCCGAGCAAAGGAGATGAGAAATGAGGTGCGTTTTAGAAACCTTTCCCGATCACACGGTGTGCCATCTTCTGGGTTTCTCATGCCTGTTTTCGACGTAGGAAGATGCCCTTGAACCTGGAGATTTGGGACCCATGGGATGGGTACCATGCAGTATTACTTGAAAGGGTCTGCGTTGGCTCACCCAACCTCACCGAACCTCTCAGCCCCAAGAGTGTCCACCCTTATGTCTCAATCAGCTGTGGGTCTAGATATGGTCAATCCAGGTTGCATCACAGCCCCTGAACGAATTTTGTAAGAATTTCTCTCTCTTTCACTGTCTTTGTTTCACGGGTTTTGAAAAGTAATTTATTTTTATAATGGGGTTTAGCTGCTTTTCACGGCTGTGTTTATGCCGCTTTACACCCCCTTGACTCACTTACAGAGAGATATCAATACATAGGTTTGAAGATTCTTACTAGTCAGATATATTCTTGTGCGGTGAATAGGGGGTGTTGAGTCCAGTTCACTGAGCAAGGAATAGGTCTTGTCTCTTACATATTGGGTTTATGGAACGGTATCTGAGCTAATTTGAAACCCTTGTTTTATGCATCACCCCACCTCACATTTCCCGTTCAGCAGCCATAGTGTGTTTCCTAAACGTGTGACTCTGTTCTGTTTTGTAATTCAGTTCAAGTGTAGCGGTTTTTACATTCCCTCTAGAAGTGATATCTTATGATAAGTGTCTTTTTCTGTGTGACTTATTTCACTTAGAATCGTCGTACCTAAATCCACTCATCGTGCTGCTACTAGCCTTATGACGTTGATTTCATGGCTGAGTGATATTCCATTGTACAGGAGGACCACAACTTCTTTATCCATTTTTCTCTTTCCTAGGATATTTAAGGTGTAATGAAGTGGGGGTTCTTGTCAACAGAGCAGCCCTAAACTTTGGGGTGCCTGTGTCTTGCTGATTTTTAGTTTTCCCAATTTATACGCCCATGAGTGGAAGTGCCCTATGCTCTCCAAGCTGTGTTTTTTAGATGTTTCAGAACACACCGTACACTTCTCCAGAGTGGCTGTTGGCAATTTACATCCCACCCATCAGCGTAGCAAGGCTCCCATTTCTCCATGGCCGGTCCTGCATTTCTGGTTTGGACACTTTTTTCCGCATGGCCCTTTTGCCCGCTGGGAAGCGAGACTTCTTTGGAGCGCTGATTGGCCTTTCCAGGTGGCTTGGTTGGCCAAAAAGGGCGTATGCGTTTTTTCCTGAATATATTCAGGAAAAAACGCATACGCCCTTTTTGGCCAAGGGCATCATTGTCCACGTTTTGCCGCTTTTCATGTGCTTTCAAGGCGATTCGAATCTACCTCCTGAAATCTGTTTCCTGCAATTCTGCCTTGCTTTCAAAGCCTCTTCGTTGCCTTCCCTTAATATATTTGTGGACGAGAGGTATCATTTAAAACTCTGCAGGTTTGTGAATTGCAGTGCCCCTGAGCTCCATTTTTCAACTCGCTTTTTTGGGACCTGGCCGCAAAAGCGCAGGATTGCTTCAGGCCCTCTTCTGGTTCTGGGGGGCAGGCTGAGCTTGTGCTTAATTCTTCTTCCTGATGGGAAACTAGAGTGACCTGTGCCTGTCCCAACACCTAGAGCTAGTCTCTCATTGGTTCCCCCTCTTCCCGTTCATCCTCAGGACAAATTGCAACCTGTACGGAACAGGAGGGTAAAGGTGCTGATTCTCCAAGGAGGGAGATGGCTAGTAAATCGGCTGGAATGGCGAACCCGAGCAAAGGAGATGAGAAATGAGGTGCGTTTTAGAAACCTTTCCCGATCACACGGTGTACCATCTTCTGGGTTTCTCATGCCTGTTTTCGACGTAGGAAGATGCCCTTGAACCTGGAGATTTGGGACCCATGGGATGGGTACCATGCAGTATTACTTGAAAGGGTCTGCGTTGGCTCACCCAACCTCACCGAACCTCTCAGCCCCAAGAGTGTCCACCCTGATGTCTGAATCAGCTGTGGGTCTAGATATGGTCAATCCAGGTTGCATCACAGCCCCTGAACGAATTTTGGAAGAATTTCTCTCTCTTTCACTGTCTTTGTTTCACGGGTTTTGAAAAGTAATTTATTTTTATAATGGGGTTTAGCTGCTTTTCACGGCTGTGTTTATGCCGCTTTACACCCCCTTGACTCACTTACAGAGAGATATCAATACATAGGTTTGAAGATTCTTACTAGTCAGATATATTCTTGTGCGGTGAATAGGGGGTGTTGAGTCCAGTTCACTGAGCAAGGAATAGGTCTTGTCTCTTACATATTGGGTTTATGGAACGGTATCTGAGCTAATTTGAAACCCTTGTTTTATGCATCACCCCACCTCACCTTTCCCGTTCAGCAGCCATAGTGTGTTGCCTAAACGTGTGACTCTGTTCTGTTTTGTAATTCAGTTCAAGTGTAGCGGTTTTTACATTCCCTCTCGAAGTGATATCTTATGATAAGTGTCTTTTTCTGTGTGACTTATTTCACTTAGAATCGTCGTACCTAAATCCACTCATCGTGCTGCTACTAGCCTTATGACGTGGATTTCATGGCTGAGTGATATTCCATTGTACAGGAGGACCACAACTTCTTTATCCATTTTTCTCTTTCCTAGGATATTTAAGGTGTAATGAAGTGGGGGTTCTTGTCAACAGAGCAGCCCTAAACTTTGGGGTGCCTGTGTCTTTCTGATTTTTAGTTTTCCCAATTTATACGCCCATGAGTGGAAGTGCCCTATGCTCTCCAAGCTGTGTTTTTTAGATGTTTCAGAACACACCGTACACTTCTCCAGAGTGGCTGTTGGCAATTTACATCCCACCCATCAGCGTAGCAAGGCTCCCATTTCTCCATGGCCGGTCCTGCATTTCTGGTTTGGACACTTTTTTCCGCATGGCCCTTTTGCCCGCTGGGAAGCGAGACTTCTTTGGAGCGCTGATTGGCCTTTCCAGGTTGCTTGGTTGGCCAAAAAGGGCGTATGCGTTTTTTCCTGAATATATTCAGGAAAAAACGCATACGCCCTTTTTGGCCAAGGGCATCATTGTCCACGTTTTGCCGCTTTTCATGTGCTTTCAAGGCGATTCGAATCTACCTCCTGAAATCTGTTTCCTGCAATTCTGCCTTGCTTTCAAAGCCTCTTCGTTGCCTTCCCTTAATATATTTGTGGACGAGAGGTATCATTTAAAACTTTGCAGGTTTGTGAATTGCAGTGCCCCTGAGCTCCATTTTTCAACTCGCTTTTTTGGGAGCTGGCCGCAAAAGCGCAGGATTGCTTCAGGCCCTCTTCTGGTTCTGGGGGGCAGGCTGAGCTTGTGCTTAATTCTTCTTCCTGATGGGAAAATAGAGTGACCTGTGCCTGTCCCAACACCTAGAGCTAGTCTCTCATTGGTTCCCCCTCTTCCCGTTCATCCTCAGGACAAATTGCAACCTGTACGGAACAGGAGGTTAAAGGTGCTGATTCTCCAAGGAGGGAGATGGCTAGTAAATCGGCTGGAATGGCGAACCCGAGCAAAGGAGATGAGAAATGAGGTGCGTTTTAGAAACCTTTCCCGATCACACGGTGTACCATCTTCTGGGTTTCTCATGCCTGTTTTCGACGTAGGAAGATGCCCTTGAACCTGGAGATTTGGGACCCATGGGATGGGTACCATGCAGTATTACTTGAAAGGGTCTGCGTTGGCTCACCCAACCTCACCGAACCTCTCAGCCCCAAGAGTGTCCACCCTTATGTCTCAATCAGCTGTGGGTCTAGATATGGTCAATCCAGGTTGCATCACAGCCCCTGAACGAATTTTGTAAGAATTTCTCTCTCTTTCACTGTCTTTGTTTCACGGGTTTTGAAAAGTAATTTATTTTTATAATGGGGTTTAGCTGCTTTTCACGGCTGTGTTTATGCCGCTTTACACCCCCTTGACTCACTTACAGAGAGATATCAATACATAGGTTTGAAGATTCTTACTAGTCAGATATATTCTTGTGCGGTGAATAGGGGGTGTTGAGTCCAGTTCACTGAAAAAGGGATAGGTCTTGTCTCTTACATATTGGGTTTATGGAACGGTATCTGAGCTAATTTGAAACCCTTGTTTTATGCATCACCCCACCTCACCTTTCCCGTTCAGCAGCCATAGTGTGTTTCCTAAACGTGTGACTCTGTTCTGTTTTGTAATTCAGTTCAAGTGTAGCGGTTTTTACATTCCCTCTAGAATTGATATCTTATGATAAGTGTCGTTTTCTGTGTGACTTATTTCACTTAGAATCGTCGTACCTAAATCCACTCATCGTGCTGCTACTAGCCTTATGACGTGGATTTCATGGCTGAGTGATATTCCATTGTACATGAGGACCACAACTTCTTTATCCATTTTTCTCTTTCCTAGGATATTTAAGGTGTAATGAAGTGGGGGTTCTTGTCAACAGAGCAGCCCTAAACTTTGGGGTGCCTGTGTCTTGCTGATTTTTAGTTTTCCCAATTTATACGCCCATGAGTGGAAGTGCCCTATGCTCTCCAAGCTGTGTTTTTTAGATGTTTCAGAACACACCGTACACTTCTCCAGAGTGGCTGTTGGCAATTTACATCCCACCCATCAGCGTAGCAAGGCTCCCATTTCTCCATGGCCGGTCCTGCATTTCTGGTTTGGACACTTTTTCCGCATGGCCGTTTTGCCCGCTGGGAAGCGAGACTTCTTTGGAGCGCTGATTGGCCTTTCCAGGTTGCTTGGTTGGCCAAAAAGGGCGTATGCGTTTTTTCCTGAATATATTCTGGAAAAAACGCATACGCCCTTTTTGGCCAAGGGCATCATTGTCCACGTTTTGCCGCTTTTCATGTGCTTTCAAGGCGATTCGAATCTACCTCCTGAAATCTGTTTCCTGCAATTCTGCCTTGCCTTCAAAGCCACTTCGTTGCCTTCCCTTAATATATTTGTGGACGAGAGGTATCATTTAAAACTCTGCAGGTTTGTGAATTGCAGTGCCCCTGAGCTCCATTTTTCAACTCGCTTTTTTGGGAGCTGGCCGCAAAAGCGCAGGATTGCTTCAGGCCCTCTTCTGGTTCTGGGGGGCAGGCTGAGCTTGTGCTTAATTCTTCTTCCTGATGGGAAAATAGAGTGACCTGTGCCTGTCCCAACACCTAGAGCTAGTCTCTCATTGGTTCCCCCTCTTCCCGTTCATCCTCAGGACAAATTGCAACCTGTACGGAACAGGAGGTTAAAGGTGCTGATTCTCCAAGGAGGGAGATGGCTAGTAAATCGGCTGGAATGGCGAACCCGAGCAAAGGAGATGAGAAATGAGGTGCGTTTTAGAAACCTTTCCCGATCACACGGTGTACCATCTTCTTGATTTCTCATGCCTGTTTTCGACGTAGGAAGATGCCCTTGAACCTGGAGATTTGGGACCCATGGGATGGGTACCATGCAGTATTACTTGAAAGGGTCTGCGTTGGCTCACCCAACCTCACCGAACCTCTCAGCCCCAAGAGTGTCCACCCTTATGTCTCAATCAGCTGTGGGTCTAGATATGGTCAATCCAGGTTGCATCACAGCCCCTGAACGAATTTTGTAAGAATTTCTCTCTCTTTCACTGTCTTTGTTTCACGGGTTTTGAAAAGTAATTTATTTTTATAATGGGGTTTAGCTGCTTTTCACGGCTGTGTTTATGCCGCTTTACACCCCCTTGACTCACTTACAGAGAGATATCAATACATAGGTTTGAAGATTCTTACTAGTCAGATATATTCTTGTGCGGTGAATAGGGGGTGTTGAGTCCAGTTCACTGAAAAAGGAATAGGTCTTGTCTCTTACATATTGGGTTTATGGAACGGTATCTGAGCTAATTTGAAACCCTTGTTTTATGCATCACCCCACCTCACCTTTCCCGTTCAGCAGCCATAGTGTGTTTCCTAAACGTGTGACTCTGTTCTGTTTTGTAATTCAGTTCAAGTGTAGCGGTTTTTACATTCCCTCTAGAATTGATATCTTATGATAAGTGTCGTTTTCTGTGTGACTTATTTCACTTAGAATCGTCGTACCTAAATCCACTCATCGTGCTGCTACTAGCCTTATGACGTGGATTTCATGGCTGAGTGATATTCCATTGTACATGAGGACCACAACTTCTTTATCCATTTTTCTCTTTCCTAGGATATTTAAGGTGTAATGAAGTGGGGGTTCTTGTCAACAGAGCAGCCCTAAACTTTGGGGTGCCTGTGTCTTGCTGATTTTTAGTTTTCCCAATTTATACGCCCATGAGTGGAAGTGCCCTATGCTCTCCAAGCTGTGTTTTTTAGATGTTTCAGAACACACCGTACACTTCTCCAGAGTGGCTGTTGGCAATTTACATCCCACCCATCAGCGTAGCAAGGCTCCCATTTCTCCATGGCCGGTCCTGCATTTCTGGTTTGGACACTTTTTCCGCATGGCCGTTTTGCCCGCTGGGAAGCGAGACTTCTTTGGAGCGCTGATTGGCCTTTCCAGGTTGCTTGGTTGGCCAAAAAGGGCGTATGCGTTTTTTCCTGAATATATTCTGGAAAAAACGCATACGCCCTTTTTGGCCAAGGGCATCATTGTCCACGTTTTGCCGCTTTTCATGTGCTTTCAAGGCGATTCGAATCTACCTCCTGAAATCTGTTTCCTGCAATTCTGCCTTGCCTTCAAAGCCACTTCGTTGCCTTCCCTTAATATATTTGTGGACGAGAGGTATCATTTAAAACTCTGCAGGTTTGTGAATTGCAGTGCCCCTGAGCTCCATTTTTCAACTCGCTTTTTTGGGAGCTGGCCGCAAAAGCGCAGGATTGCTTCAGGCCCTCTTCTGGTTCTGGGGGGCAGGCTGAGCTTGTGCTTAATTCTTCTTCCTGATGGGAAAATAGAGTGACCTGTGCCTGTCCCAACACCTAGAGCTAGTCTCTCATTGGTTCCCCCTCTTCCCGTTCATCCTCAGGACAAATTGCAACCTGTACGGAACAGGAGGTTAAAGGTGCTGATTCTCCAAGGAGGGAGATGGCTAGTAAATCGGCTGGAATGGCGAACCCGAGCAAAGGAGATGAGAAATGAGGTGCGTTTTAGAAACCTTTCCCGATCACACGGTGTACCATCTTCTTGATTTCTCATGCCTGTTTTCGACGTAGGAAGATGCCCTTGAACCTGGAGATTTGGGACCCATGGGATGGGTACCATGCAGTATTACTTGAAAGGGTCTGCGTTGGCTCACCCAACCTCACCGAACCTCTCAGCCCCAAGAGTGTCCACCCTTATGTCTCAATCAGCTGTGGGTCTAGATATGGTCAATCCAGGTTGCATCACAGCCCCTGAACGAATTTTGTAAGAATTTCTCTCTCTTTCACTGTCTTTGTTTCACGGGTTTTGAAAAGTAATTTATTTTTATAATGGGGTTTAGCTGCTTTTCACGGCTGTGTTTATGCCGCTTTACACCCCCTTGACTCACTTACAGAGAGATATCAATACATAGGTTTGAAGATTCTTACTAGTCAGATATATTCTTGTGCGGTGAATAGGGGGTGTTGAGTCCAGTTCACTGAAAAAGGAATAGGTCTTGTCTCTTACATATTGGGTTTATGGAACGGTATCTGAGCTAATTTGAAACCCTTGTTTTATGCATCACCCCACCTCACCTTTCCCGTTCAGCAGCCATAGTGTGTTTCCTAAACGTGTGACTCTGTTCTGTTTTGTAATTCAGTTCAAGTGTAGCGGTTTTTACATTCCCTCTAGAAGTGATATCTTATGATAAGTGTCTTTTTCTGTGTGACTTATTTCACTTAGAATCGTCGTACCTAAATCCACTCATCGTGCTGCTACTAGCCTTATGACGTGGATTTCATGGCTGAGTGATATTCCATTGTACATGAGGACCACAACTTCTTTATCCATTTTTCTCTTTCCTAGGATATTTAAGGTGTAATGAAGTGGGGGTGTTTGTCAACAGAGCAGCCCTAAACTTTGGGGTGCCTGTGTCTTGCTGATTTTTAGTTTTCCCAATTTATACGCCCATGAGTAGAAGTGCCCTATGCTCTCCAAGCTGTGTTTTTTAGATGTTTCAGAACACACCGTACACTTCTCCAGAGTGGCTGTTGGCAATTTACATCCCACCCATCAGCGTAGCAAGGCTCCCATTTCTCCATGGCCTGTCCTGCATTTCTGGTTTGGACACTTTTATCCGCATGGCCCTTTTGCCTACTGGGAAGCGAGACTTCTTTGGAGCGCTGATTGGCCTTTCCAGGTTGCTTGGTTGGCCAAAAAGGGCGTATGCGTTTTTTCCTGAATATATTCAGGAAAAAACGCATACGCCCTTTTTGGCCAAGGGCATCATTGTCCACGTTTTGCCGCTTTTCATGTGCTTTCAAGGCGATTCGAATCTACCTCCTGAAATCTGTTTCCTGCAATTCTGCCTTGCTTTCAAAGCCTCTTCGTTGCCTTCCCTTAATATATTTGTGGACGAGAGGTATCATTTAAAACTCTGCAGGTTTGTGAATTGCAGTGCCCCTGAGCTCCATTTTTCAACTCGCTTTTTTGGGAGCTGACCGCAAAAGCGCAGGATTGCTTCAGGCCCTCTTCTGGTTCTGGGGGGCAGGCTGAGCTTGTGCTTAATTCTTCTTCCTGATGGGAAAATAGAGTGACCTGTGCCTGTCCCAACACCTAGAGCTAGTCTCTCATTGGTTCCCCCTCTTCCCGTTCATCCTCAGGACAAATTGCAACCTGTACGGAACAGGAGGTTAAAGGTGCTGATTCTCCAAGGAGGGAGATGGCTAGTAAATCGGCTGGAATGGCGAACCCGAGCAAAGGAGATGAGAAATGAGGTGCGTTTTAGAAACCTTTCCTGATCACACGGTGTACCATCTTCTGGGTTTCTCATGCCTGTTTTCGATGTAGGAAGATGCCCTTGAACCTGGAGATTTGGGACCCATGGGATGGGTACCATGCAGTATTACTTGAAAGGGTCTGCGTTGGCTCACCCAACCTCACCGAACCTCTCAGCCCCAAGAGTGTCCACCCTTATGTCTCAATCAGCTGTGGGTCTAGATATGGTCAATCCAGGTTGCATCACAGCCCCTGAACGAATTTTGTAAGAATTTCTCTCTCTTTCACTGTCTTTGTTTCACGGGTTTTGAAAAGTAATTTATTTTTATAATGGGGTTTAGCTGCTTTTCACGGCTGTGTTTATGCCGCTTTACACACCCTTGACTCACTTACAGAGAGATATCAATACATAGGTTTGAAGATTCTTACTAGTCAGATATATTCTTGTGCGGTGAATAGGGGGTGTTGAGTCCAGTTCACTGAAAAAGGAATAGGTCTTGTCTCTTACATATTGGGTTTATGGAACGGTATCTGAGGTAATTTGAAACCCTTGTTTTATGCATCACCCCATCTCACCTTTCCCGTTCAGCAGCCATAGTGTGTTTTCTAAACATGTGACTCTGTTCTGTTTTGTAATTCAGTTCAAGTGTAGCGGTTTTTACATTCCCTCTAGAAGTGATATCTTATGATAAGTGTCTTTTTCTGTGTGACTTATTTCACTTAGAATCGTCGTACCTAAATCCACTCATCGTGCTGCTACTAGCCTTATGACGTTGATTTCATGGCTGAGTGATATTCCATTGTACATGAGGACCCCAACTTCTTTATCCATTTTTCTCTTTCCTAGGATATTTAAGGTGTAATGAAGTGGGGGTTCTTGTCAACAGAGCAGCCCTAAACTTTGGGGTGCCTGTGTCTTGCTGATTTTTAGTTTTCCCAATTTATACGCCCATGAGTGGAAGTGCCCTATGCTCTCCAAGCTGTGTTTTTTAGATGTTTCCGAACACACCGTACACTTCTCCAGAGTGGCTGTTGGCAATTTACATCCCACCCATCAGCGTAGCAAGGCTCCCATTTCTCCATGGCCGGTCCTGCATTTCTGGTTTGGACACTTTTTTCCGCATGGCCCTTTTGCCCGCTGGGAAGCGAGACTTCTTTGGAGCGCTGATTGGCCTTTCCAGGTTGCTTGGTTGGCCAAAAAGGGCGTATGCGTTTTTTCCTGAATATATTCAGGAAAAAACGCATACGCCCTTTTTGGCCAAGGGCATCATTGTCCACGTTTGGCCGCTTTTCATGTGCTTTCAAGGCGATTCGAATCTACCTCCTGAAATCTGTTTCCTGCAATTCTGCCTTGCTTTCAAAGCCTCTTCGTTGCCTTCCCTTAATATATTTGTGGACGAGAGGTATCATTTAAAACTCTGCAGGTTTGTGAATTGCAGTGCCCCTGAGCTCCATTTTTCAACTCGCTTTTTTGGGAGCTGGCCGCAAAAGCGCAGGATTGCTTCAGGCCCTCTTCTGGTTCTGGGGGGCAGGCTGAGCTTGTGCTTAATTCTTCTTCCTGATGGGAAAATAGAGTGACCTGTGCCTGTCCCAACACCTAGAGCTAGTCTCTCATTGGTTCCCCCTCTTCCCGTTCATCCTCAGGACAAATTGCAACCTGTACGGAACAGGAGGTTAAAGGTGCTGATTCTCCAAGGAGGGAGATGGCTAGTAAATCGGCTGGAATGGCGAACCCGAGCAAAGGAGATGAGAAATGAGGTGCGTTTTAGAAACCTTTCCCGATCACACGGTGTACCATCTTCTGGGTTTCTCATGCCTATTTTCGACATAGGAAGATGCCCTTGAACCTGGAGATTTGGGACCCATGGGATGGGTACCATGCAGTATTACTTGAAAGGGTCTGCGTTGGCTCACCCAACCTCACCGAACCTCTCAGCCCCAAGAGTGTCCACCCTTATGTCTCAATCAGCTGTGGGTCTAGATATGGTCAATCCAGGTTGCATCACAGCCCCTGAACGAATTTTGTAAGAATTTCTCTCTCTTTCACTGTCTTTGTTTCACGGGTTTTGAAAAGTAATTTATTTTTATAATGGGGTTTAGCTGCTTTTCACGGCTGTGTTTATGCCGCTTTACACCCCCTTGACTCACTTACAGAGAGATATCAATACATAGGTTTGAAGATTCTTACTAGTCAGATATATTCTTGTGCGGTGAATAGGGGGTGTTGAGTCCAGTTCACTGAAAAAGGAATAGGTCTTGTCTCTTACATATTGGGTTTATGGAACGGTATCTGAGCTAATTTGAAACCCTTGTTTTATGCATCACCCCACCTCACCTTTCCCGTTCAGCAGCCGTAGTGTGTTTCCTAAACGTGTGACTCTGTTCTGTTTTGTAATTCAGTTCAAGTGTAGCGGTTTTTACATTCCCTCTCGAAGTGATATCTTATGATAAGTGTCTTTTTCTGTGTGACTTATTTCACTTAGAATCGTCGTACCTAAATCCACTCATCGTGCTGCTACTAGCCTTATGACGTTGATTTCATGGCTGAGTGATATTCCATTGTACATGAGGACCCCAACTTCTTTATCCATTTTTCTCTTTCCTAGGATATTTAAGGTGTAATGAAGTGGGGGTTCTTGTCAACAGAGCAGCCCTAAACTTTGGGGTGCCTGTGTCTTGCTGATTTTTAGTTTTCCCAATTTATACGCCCATGAGTGGAAGTTCCCTATGCTCTCCAAGCTGTGTTTTTTAGATGTTTCAGAACACACCGTACACTTCTCCAGAGTGGCTGTTGGCAATTTACATCCCACCCATCAGCGTAGCAAGGCTCCCATTTCTCCATGGCCGGTCCTGCATTTCTGGTTTGGACACTTTTTTCCGCATGGCCCTTTTGCCCGCTGGGAAGCGAGACTTCTTTGGAGCGCTGATTGGCCTTTCCAGGTTGCTTGGTTGGCCAAAAAGGGCGTATGCGTTTTTTCCTGAATATATTCAGGAAAAAACGCATACGCCCTTTTTGGCCAAGGGCATCATTGTCCACGTTTTGCCGCTTTTCATGTGCTTTCAAGGCGATTCGAATCTACCTCCTGAAATCTGTTTCCTGCAATTCTGCCTTGCTTTCAAAGCCTCTTCGTTGCCTTCCCTTAATATATTTGTGGACGAGAGGTATCATTTAAAACTCTGCAGGTTTGTGAATTGCAGTGCCCCTGAGCTCCATTTTTCAACTCGCTTTTTTGGGAGCTGGCCGCAAAAGCGCAGGATTGCTTCAGGCCCTCTTCTGGTTCTGGGGGGCAGGCTGAGCTTGTGCTTAATTCTTCTTCCTGATGGGAAAATAGAGTGACCTGTGCCTGTCCCAACACCTAGAGCTAGTCTCTCATTGGTTCCCCCTCTTCCCGTTCATCCTCAGGACAAATTGCAACCTGTACGGAACAGGAGGGTAAAGGTGCTGATTCTCCAAGGAGGGAGATGGCTAGTAAATTGGCTGGAATGGCGAACCCGAGCAAAGGAGATGAGAAATGAGGTGCGTTTTAGAAACCTTTCCCGATCACACGGTGTACCATCTTCTGGGTTTCTCATGCCTGTTTTCGACGTAGGAAGATGCCCTTGAACCTGGAGATTTGGGACCCATGGGATGGGTACCATGCAGTATTACTTGAAAGGGTCTGCGTTGGCTCACCCAACCTCACCGAACCTCTCAGCCCCAAGAGTGTCCACCCTGATGTCTCAATCAGCTGTGGGTCTAGATATGGTCAATCCAGGTTGCATCACAGCCCCTGAACGAATTTTGTAAGAATTTCTCTCTCTTTCACTGTCTTTGTTTCACGGGTTTTGAAAAGTAATTTATTTTTATAATGGGGTTTAGCTGCTTTTCACGGCTGTGTTTATGCCGCTTTACACCCCCTTGACTCACTTACAGAGAGATATCAATACATAGGTTTGAAGATTCTTACTAGTCAGATATATTCTTGTGCGGTGAATAGGGGGTGTTGAGTCCAGTTCACTGAAAAAGGAATAGGTCTTGTCTCTTACATACTGGGTTTATGGAACGGTATCTGAGCTAATTTGAAACCCTTGTTTTATGCATCACCCCACCTCACCTTTCCCGTTCAGCAGCCATAGTGTGTTTTCTAAACGTGTGACTCTGTTCTGTTTTGTAATTCAGTTCAAGTGTAGCGGTTTTTACATTCCCTCTAGAAGTGATATCTTATGATAAGTGTCTTTTTCTGTGTGACTTATTTCACTTAGAATCGTCGTACCTAAATCCACTCATCGTGCTGCTACTAGCCTTATGACGTTGATTTCATGGCTGAGTGATATTCCATTGTACATGAGGACCCCAACTTCTTTATCCATTTTTCTCTTTCCTAGGATATTTAAGGTGTAATGAAGTGGGGGTTCTTGTCAACAGAGCAGCCCTAAACTTTGGGGTGCCTGTGTCTTGCTGATTTTTAGTTTTCCCAATTTATACGCCCATGAGTGGAAGTGCCCTATGCTCTCCAAGCTGTGTTTTTTAGATGTTTCAGAACACACCGTACACTTCTCCAGAGTGGCTGTTGGCAATTTACATCCCACCCATCAGCGTAGCAAGGCTCCCATTTCTCCATGGCCGGTCCTGCATTTCTGGTTTGGACACTTTTTTCCGCATGGCCCTTTTGCCCGCTGGGAAGCGAGACTTCTTTGGAGCGCTGATTGGCCTTTCCAGGTTGCTTGGTTGGCCAAAAAGGGCGTATGCGTTTTTTCCTGAATATATTCAGGAAAAAACGCATACGCCCTTTTTGGCCAAGGGCATCATTGTCCACGTTTTGCCGCTTTTCATGTGCTTTCAAGGCGATTCGAATCTACCTCCTGAAATCTGTTTCCTGCAATTCTGCCTTGCTTTCAAAGCCTCTTCGTTGCCTTCCCTTAATATATTTGTGGACGAGAGGTATCATTTAAAACTCTGCAGGTTTGTGAATTGCAGTGCCCCTGAGCTCCATTTTTCAACTCGCTTTTTTGGGAGCTGACCGCAAAAGCGCAGGATTGCTTCAGGCCCTCTTCTGGTTCTGGGGGGCAGGCTGAGCTTGTGCTTAATTCTTCTTCCTGATGGGAAAATAGAGTGACCTGTGCCTGTCCCAACACCTAGAGCTAGTCTCTCATTGGTTCCCCCTCTTCCCGTTCATCCTCAGGACAAATTGCAACCTATACGGAACAGGAGGTTAAAGGTGCTGATTCTCCAAGGAGGGAGATGGCTAGTAAATCGGCTGGAATGGCGAACCCGAGCAAAGGAGATGAGAAATGAGGTGCGTTTTAGAAACCTTTCCCGATCACACGGTGTACCATCTTCTGGGTTTCTCATGCCTGTTTTCGATGTAGGAAGATGCCCTTGAACCTGGAGATTTGGGACCCATGGGATGGGTACCATGCAGTATTACTTGAAAGGGTCTGCGTTGGCTCACCCAACCTCACCGAACCTCTCAGCCCCAAGAGTGTCCACCCTTATGTCTCAATCAGCTGTGGGTCTAGATATGGTCAATCCAGGTTGCATCACAGCCCCTGAACGAATTTTGTAAGAATTTCTCTCTCTTTCACTGTCTTTGTTTCACGGGTTTTGAAAAGTAATTTATTTTTATAATGGGGTTTAGCTGCTTTTCACGGCTGTGTTTATGCCGCTTTACACCCCCTTGACTCACTTACAGAGAGATATCAATACATAGGTTTGAAGATTCTTACTAGTCAGATATATTCTTGTGCGGTGAATAGGGGGTGTTGAGTCCAGTTCACTGAAAAAGGAATAGGTCTTGTCTCTTACATATTGGGTTTATGGAACGGTATCTGAGCTAATTTGAAACCCTTGTTTTATGCATCACCCCACCTCACCTTTCCCGTTCAGCAGCCGTAGTGTGTTTCCTAAACGTGTGACTCTGTTCTGTTTTGTAATTCAGTTCAAGTGTAGCGGGTTTACATTCCCTCTAGAAGTGATATCTTATGATAAGTGCCTTTTTCTGTGTGACTTATTTCACTTAGAATCGTCGTACCTAAATCCACTCATCGTGCTGCTGCTAGCCTTATGACGTTGATTTCATGGCTGAGTGATATTCCATTGTACATGAGGACCCCAACTTCTTTATCCATTTTTCTCTTTCCTAGGATATTTAAGGTGTAATGAAGTGGGGGTTCTTGTCAACAGAGCAGCCCTAAACTTTGGGGTGCCTGTGTCTTGCTGATTTTTAGTTTTCCCAATTTATACGCCCATGAGTGGAAGTGCCCTATGCTCTCCAAGCTGTGTTTTTTAGATGTTTCAGAACACACCGTACACTTCTCCAGAGTGGCTGTTGGCAATTTACATCCCACCCATCAGCGTAGCAAGGCTCCCATTTCTCCATGGCCGGTCCTGCATTTCTGGTTTGGACACTTTTTTCCGCATGGCCCTTTTGCCCGCTGGGAAGCGAGACTTCTTTGGAGCGCTGATTGGCCTTTCCAGGTTGCTTGGTTGGCCAAAAAGGGCGTATGCGTTTTTTCCTGAATATATTCAGGAAAAAACGCATACGCCCTTTTTGGCCAAGGGCATCATTGTCCACGTTTTGCCGCTTTTCATGTGCTTTCAAGGCGATTCGAATCTACCTCCTGAAATCTGTTTCCTGCAATTCTGCCTTGCTTTCAAAGCCTCTTCGTTGCCTTCCCTTAATATATTTGTGGACGAGAGGTATCATTTAAAACTCTGCAGGTTTGTGAATTGCAGTGCCCCTGAGCTCCATTTTTCAACTCGCTTTTTTGGGAGCTGGCCGCAAAAGCGCAGGATTGCTTCAGGCCCTCTTCTGGTTCTGGGGGGCAGGCTGAGCTTGTGCTTAATTCTTCTTCCTGATGGGAAAATAGAGTGACCTGTGCCTGTCCCAACACCTAGAGCTAGTCTCTCATTGGTTCCCCCTCTTCCCGTTCATCCTCAGGACAAATTGCAACCTGTACGGAACAGGAGGGTAAAGGTGCTGATTCTCCAAGGAGGGAGATGGCTAGTAAATTGGCTGGAATGGCGAACCCGAGCAAAGGAGATGAGAAATGAGGTGCGTTTTAGAAACCTTTCCCGATCACACGGTGTACCATCTTCTGGGTTTCTCATGCCTGTTTTCGACGTAGGAAGATGCCCTTGAACCTGGAGATTTGGGACCCATGGGATGGGTACCATGCAGTATTACTTGAAAGGGTCTGCGTTGGCTCACCCAACCTCACCGAACCTCTCAGCCCCAAGAGTGTCCACCCTGATGTCTCAATCAGCTGTGGGTCTAGATATGGTCAATCCAGGTTGCATCACAGCCCCTGAACGAATTTTGTAAGAATTTCTCTCTCTTTCACTGTCTTTGTTTCACGGGTTTTGAAAAGTAATTTATTTTTATAATGGGGTTTAGCTGCTTTTCACGGCTGTGTTTATGCCGCTTTACACCCCCTTGACTCACTTACAGAGAGATATCAATACATAGGTTTGAAGATTCTTACTAGTCAGATATATTCTTGTGCGGTGAATAGGGGGTGTTGAGTCCAGTTCACTGAAAAAGGAATAGGTCTTGTCTCTTACATACTGGGTTTATGGAACGGTATCTGAGCTAATTTGAAACCCTTGTTTTATGCATCACCCCACCTCACCTTTCCCGTTCAGCAGCCATAGTGTGTTTTCTAAACGTGTGACTCTGTTCTGTTTTGTAATTCAGTTCAAGTGTAGCGGTTTTTACATTCCCTCTAGAAGTGATATCTTATGATAAGTGTCTTTTTCTGTGTGACTTATTTCACTTAGAATCGTCGTACCTAAATCCACTCATCGTGCTGCTACTAGCCTTATGACGTTGATTTCATGGCTGAGTGATATTCCATTGTACATGAGGACCCCAACTTCTTTATCCATTTTTCTCTTTCCTAGGATATTTAAGGTGTAATGAAGTGGGGGTTCTTGTCAACAGAGCAGCCCTAAACTTTGGGGTGCCTGTGTCTTGCTGATTTTTAGTTTTCCCAATTTATACGCCCATGAGTGGAAGTGCCCTATGCTCTCCAAGCTGTGTTTTTTAGATGTTTCAGAACACACCGTACACTTCTCCAGAGTGGCTGTTGGCAATTTACATCCCACCCATCAGCGTAGCAAGGCTCCCATTTCTCCATGGCCGGTCCTGCATTTCTGGTTTGGACACTTTTTTCCGCATGGCCCTTTTGCCCGCTGGGAAGCGAGACTTCTTTGGAGCGCTGATTGGCCTTTCCAGGTTGCTTGGTTGGCCAAAAAGGGCGTATGCGTTTTTTCCTGAATATATTCAGGAAAAAACGCATACGCCCTTTTTGGCCAAGGGCATCATTGTCCACGTTTTGCCGCTTTTCATGTGCTTTCAAGGCGATTCGAATCTACCTCCTGAAATCTGTTTCCTGCAATTCTGCCTTGCTTTCAAAGCCTCTTCGTTGCCTTCCCTTAATATATTTGTGGACGAGAGGTATCATTTAAAACTCTGCAGGTTTGTGAATTGCAGTGCCCCTGAGCTCCATTTTTCAACTCGCTTTTTTGGGAGCTGGCCGCAAAAGCGCAGGATTGCTTCAGGCCCTCTTCTGGTTCTGGGGGCCAGGCTGAGCTTGTGCTTAATTCTTCTTCCTGATGGGAAAATAGAGTGACCTGTGCCTGTCCCAACACCTAGAGCTAGTCTCTCATTGGTTCCCCCTCTTCCCGTTCATCCTCAGGACAAATTGCAACCTATACGGAACAGGAGGTTAAAGGTGCTGATTCTCCAAGGAGGGAGATGGCTAGTAAATCGGCTGGAATGGCGAACCCGAGCAAAGGAGATGAGAAATTAGGTGCGTTTTAGAAACCTTTCCCGATCACACGGTGTACCATCTTCTGGGTTTCTCATGCCTGTTTTCGATGTAGGAAGATGCCCTTGAACCTGGAGATTTGGGACCCATGGGATGGGTACCATGCAGTATTACTTGAAAGGGTCTGCGTTGGCTCACCCAACCTCACCGAACCTCTCAGCCCCAAGAGTGTCCACCCTTATGTCTCAATCAGCTGTGGGTCTAGATATGGTCAATCCAGGTTGCATCACAGCCCCTGAACGAATTTTGTAAGAATTTCTCTCTCTTTCACTGTCTTTGTTTCACGGGTTTTGAAAAGTAATTTATTTTTATAATGGGGTTTAGCTGCTTTTCACGGCTGTGTTTATGCCGCTTTACACCCCCTTGACTCACTTACAGAGAGATATCAATACATAGGTTTGAAGATTCTTACTAGTCAGATATATTCTTGTGCGGTGAATAGGGGGTGTTGAGTCCAGTTCACTGAAAAAGGAATAGGTCTTGTCTCTTACATATTGGGTTTATGGAACGGTATCTGAGCTAATTTGAAACCCTTGTTTTGTGCATCACCCCACCTCACCTTGCCCGTTCAGCAGCCATAGTGTGTTGCCTAAACGTGTGACTCTGTTCTGTTTTGTAATTCAGTTCAAGTGTAGCGGTTTTTACATTCCCTCTCGAAGTGATATCTTATGATAAGTGTCTTTTTCTGTGTGACTTATTTCACTTAGAATCGTCGTACCTAAATCCACTCATCGTGCTGCTACTAGCCTTATGACGTTGATTTCATGGCTGAGTGATATTCCATTGTACATGAGGACCCCAACTTCTTTATCCATTTTTCTCTTTCCTAGGATATTTAAGGTGTAATGAAGTGGGGGTTCTTGTCAACAGAGCAGCCCTAAACTTTGGGGTGCCTGTGTCTTGCTGATTTTTAGTTTTCCCAATTTATACGGCCATGAGTGGAAGTGCCCTATGCTCTCCAAGCTGTGTTTTTTAGATGTTTCAGAACACACCGTACACTTCTCCAGAGTGGCTGTTGGCAATTTACATCCCACCCATCAGCGTAGCAAGGCTCCCATTTCTCCATGGCCGGTCCTGCATTTCTGGTTTGGACACTTTTTTCCGCATGGCCCTTTTGCCCGCTGGGAAGCGAGACTTCTTTGGAGCGCTGATTGGCCTTTCCAGGTTGCTTGGTTGGCCAAAAAGGGCGTATGCGTTTTTTCCTGAATATATTCAGGAAAAAACGCATACGCCCTTTTTGGCCAAGGGCATCATTGTCCACGTTTTGCCGCTTTTCATGTGCTTTCAAGGCGATTCGAATCTACCTCCTGAAATCTGTTTCCTGCAATTCTGCCTTGCTTTCAAAGCCTCTTCGTTGCCTTCCCTTAATATATTTGTGGACGAGAGGTATCATTTAAAACTCTGCAGGTTTGTGAATTGCAGTGCCCCTGAGCTCCATTTTTCAACTCGCTTTTTTGGGAGCTGACCGCAAAAGCGCAGGATTGCTTCAGGCCCTCTTCTGGTTCTGGGGGGCAGGCTGAGCTTGTGCTTAATTCTTCTTCCTGATGGGAAAATAGAGTGACCTGTGCCTGTCCCAACACCTAGAGCTAGTCTCTCATTGGTTCCCCCTCTTCCCGTTCATCCTCAGGACAAATTGCAACCTATACGGAACAGGAGGTTAAAGGTGCTGATTCTCCAAGGAGGGAGATGGCTAGTAAATCGGCTGGAATGGCGAACCCGAGCAAAGGAGATGAGAAATGAGGTGCGTTTTAGAAACCTTTCCCGATCACACGGTGTACCATCTTCTGGGTTTCTCATGCCTGTTTTCGATGTAGGAAGATGCCCTTGAACCTGGAGATTTGGGACCCATGGGATGGGTACCATGCAGTATTACTTGAAAGGGTCTGCGTTGGCTCACCCAACCTCACCGAACCTCTCAGCCCCAAGAGTGTCCACCCTTATGTCTCAATCAGCTGTGGGTCTAGATATGGTCAATCCAGGTTGCATCACAGCCCCTGAACGAATTTTGTAAGAATTTCTCTCTCTTTCACTGTCTTTGTTTCACGGGTTTTGAAAAGTAATTTATTTTTATAATGGGGTTTAGCTGCTTTTCATGGCTGTGTTTATGCCGCTTTACACCCCCTTGACTCACTTACAGAGAGATATCAATACATAGGTTTGAAGATTCTTACTAGTCAGATATATTCTTGTGCGGTGAATAGGGGGTGTTGAGTCCAGTTCACTGAAAAAGGAATAGGTCTTGTCTCTTACATATTGGGTTTATGGAACGGTATCTGAGCTAATTTGAAACCCTTGTTTTATGCATCACCCCACCTCACCTTGCCCGTTCAGCAGCCATAGTGTGTTGCCTAAACGTGTGACTCTGTTCTGTTTTGTAATTCAGTTCAAGTGTAGCGGTTTTTACATTCCCTCTCGAAGTGATATCTTATGATAAGTGTCTTTTTCTGTGTGACTTATTTCACTTAGAATCGTCGTACCTAAATCCACTCATCGTGCTGCTACTAGCCTTATGACGTTGATTTCATGGCTGAGTGATATTCCATTGTACATGAGGACCCCAACTTCTTTATCCATTTTTCTCTTTCCTAGGATATTTAAGGTGTAATGAAGTGGGGGTTCTTGTCAACAGAGCAGCCCTAAACTTTGGGGTGCCTGTGTCTTGCTGATTTTTAGTTTTCCCAATTTATACGCCCATGAGTGGAAGTGCCCTATGCTCTCCAAGCTGTGTTTTTTAGATGTTTCAGAACACACCGTACACTTCTCCAGAGTGGCTGTTGGCAATTTACATCCCACCCATCAGCGTAGCAAGGCTCCCATTTCTCCATGGCCGGTCCTGCATTTCTGGTTTGGACACTTTTTTCCGCATGGCCCTTTTGCCCGCTGGGAAGCGAGACTTCTTTGGAGCGCTGATTGGCCTTTCCAGGTTGCTTGGTTGGCCAAAAAGGGCGTATGCGTTTTTTCCTGAATATATTCAGGAAAAAACGCATACGCCCTTTTTGGCCAAGGGCATCATTGTCCACGTTTTGCCGCTTTTCATGTGCTTTCAAGGCGATTCGAATCTACCTCCTGAAATCTGTTTCCTGCAATTCTGCCTTGCTTTCAAAGCCTCTTCGTTGCCTTCCCTTAATATATTTGTGGACGAGAGGTATCATTTAAAACTCTGCAGGTTTGTGAATTGCAGTGCCCCTGAGCTCCATTTTTCAACTCGCTTTTTTGGGAGCTGGCCGCAAAAGCGCAGGATTGCTTCAGGCCCTCTTCTGGTTCTGGGGGGCAGGCTGAGCTTGTGCTTAATTCTTCTTCCTGATGGGAAAATAGAGTGACCTGTGCCTGTCCCAACACCTAGAGCTAGTCTCTCATTGGTTCCCCCTCTTCCCGTTCATCCTCAGGACAAATTGCAACCTGTACGGAACAGGAGGGTAAGGTGCTGATTCTCCAAGGAGGGAGATGGCTAGTAAATTGGCTGGAATGGCGAACCCGAGCAAAGGAGATGAGAAATGAGGTGCGTTTTAGAAACCTTTCCCGATCACACGGTGTACCATCTTCTGGGTTTCTCATGCCTGTTTTCGACGTAGGAAGATGCCCTTGAACCTGGAGATTTGGGACCCATGGGATGGGTACCATGCAGTATTACTTGAAAGGGTCTGCGTTGGCTCACCCAACCTCACCGAACCTCTCAGCCCCAAGAGTGTCCACCCTGATGTCTCAATCAGCTGTGGGTCTAGATATGGTCAATCCAGGTTGCATCACAGCCCCTGAACGAATTTTGTAAGAATTTCTCTCTCTTTCACTGTCTTTGTTTCACGGGTTTTGAAAAGTAATTTATTTTTATAATGGGGTTTAGCTGCTTTTCACGGCTGTGTTTATGCCGCTTTACACCCCCTTGACTCACTTACAGAGAGATATCAATACATAGGTTTGAAGATTCTTACTAGTCAGATATATTCTTGTGCGGTGAATAGGGGGTGTTGAGTCCAGTTCACTGAAAAAGGAATAGGTCTTGTCTCTTACATACTGGGTTTATGGAACGGTATCTGAGCTAATTTGAAACCCTTGTTTTATGCATCACCCCACCTCACCTTTCCCGTTCAGCAGCCATAGTGTGTTTTCTAAACGTGTGACTCTGTTCTGTTTTGTAATTCAGTTCAAGTGTAGCGGTTTTTACATTCCCTCTCGAAGTGATATCTTATGATAAGTGTCTTTTTCTGTGTGACTTATTTCACTTAGAATCGTCGTACCTAAATCCACTCATCGTGCTGCTACTAGCCTTATGACGTTGATTTCATGGCTGAGTGATATTCCATTGTACATGAGGACCCCAACTTCTTTATCCATTTTTCTCTTTCCTAGGATATTTAAGGTGTAATGAAGTGGGGGTTCTTGTCAACAGAGCAGCCCTAAACTTTGGGGTGCCTGTGTCTTGCTGATTTTTAGTTTTCCCAATTTATACGCCCATGAGTGGAAGTGCCCTATGCTCTCCAAGCTGTGTTTTTTAGATGTTTCAGAACACACCGTACACTTCTCCAGAGTGGCTGTTGGCAATTTACATCCCACCCATCAGCGTAGCAAGGCTCCCATTTCTCCATGGCCGGTCCTGCATTTCTGGTTTGGACACTTTTTTCCGCATGGCCCTTTTGCCCGCTGGGAAGCGAGACTTCTTTGGAGCGCTGATTGGCCTTTCCAGGTTGCTTGGTTGGCCAAAAAGGGCGTATGCGTTTTTTCCTGAATATATTCAGGAAAAAACGCATACGCCCTTTTTGGCCAAGGGCATCATTGTCCACGTTTTGCCGCTTTTCATGTGCTTTCAAGGCGATTCGAATCTACCTCCTGAAATCTGTTTCCTGCAATTCTGCCTTGCTTTCAAAGCCTCTTCGTTGCCTTCCCTTAATATATTTGTGGACGAGAGGTATCATTTAAAACTCTGCAGGTTTGTGAATTGCAGTGCCCCTGAGCTCCATTTTTCAACTCGCTTTTTTGGGAGCTGACCGCAAAAGCGCAGGATTGCTTCAGGCCCTCTTCTGGTTCTGGGGGGCAGGCTGAGCTTGTGCTTAATTCTTCTTCCTGATGGGAAAATAGAGTGACCTGTGCCTGTCCCAACACCTAGAGCTAGTCTCTCATTGGTTCCCCCTCTTCCCGTTCATCCTCAGGACAAATTGCAACCTATACGGAACAGGAGGTTAAAGGTGCTGATTCTCCAAGGAGGGAGATGGCTAGTAAATCGGCTGGAATGGCGAACCCGAGCAAAGGAGATGAGAAATGAGGTGCGTTTTAGAAACCTTTCCCGATCACACGGTGTACCATCTTCTGGGTTTCTCATGCCTGTTTTCGATGTAGGAAGATGCCCTTGAACCTGGAGATTTGGGACCCATGGGATGGGTACCATGCAGTATTACTTGAAAGGGTCTGCGTTGGCTCACCCAACCTCACCGAACCTCTCAGCCCCAAGAGTGTCCACCCTTATGTCTCAATCAGCTGTGGGTCTAGATATGGTCAATCCAGGTTGCATCACAGCCCCTGAACGAATTTTGTAAGAATTTCTCTCTCTTTCACTGTCTTTGTTTCACGGGTTTTGAAAAGTAATTTATTTTTATAATGGGGTTTAGCTGCTTTTCACGGCTGTGTTTATGCCGCTTTACACCCCCTTGACTCACTTACAGAGAGATATCAATACATAGGTTTGAAGATTCTTACTAGTCAGATATATTCTTGTGCGGTGAATAGGGGGTGTTGAGTCCAGTTCACTGAAAAAGGAATAGGTCTTGTCTCTTACATATTGGGTTTATGGAACGGTATCTGAGCTAATTTGAAACCCTTGTTTTATGCATCACCCCACCTCACCTTGCCCGTTCAGCAGCCATAGTGTGTTGCCTAAACGTGTGACTCTGTTCTGTTTTGTAATTCAGTTCAAGTGTAGCGGTTTTTACATTCCCTCTCGAAGTGATATCTTATGATAAGTGTCTTTTTCTGTGTGACTTATTTCACTTAGAATCGTCGTACCTAAATCCACTCATCGTGCTGCTACTAGCCTTATGACGTGGATTTCATGGCTGAGTGATATTCCATTGTACATGAGGATCACAACTTCTTTATCCATTTTTCTCTTTCCTAGGATATTTAAGGTGTAATGAAGTGGGGGTTCTTGTCAACAGAGCAGCCCTAAACTTTGGGGTGCCTGTGTCTTGCTGATTTTTAGTTTTCCCAATTTATACGCCCATGAGTGGAAGTGCCCTATGCTCTCCAAGCTGTGTTTTTTAGATGTTTCAGAACACACCGTACACTTCTCCAGAGTGGCTGTTGGCAATTTACATCCCGCCCATCAGCGTAGCAAGGCTCCCATTTCTCCATGGCCGGTCCTGCCTTTCTGGTTTGGACACTTTTTTCCGCATGGCCCTTTTGCCCGCTGGGAAGCGAGACTTCTTTGGAGCGCTGATTGGCCTTTCCAGGTTGCTTGGTTGGCCAAAAAGGGCGTATGCGTTTTTTCCTGAATATATTCAGGAAAAAACGCATACGCCCTTTTTGGCCAAGGGCATCATTGTCCACGTTTTGCCGCTTTTCATGTGCTTTCAAGGCGATTCGAATCTACCTCCTGAAATCTGTTTCCTGCAATTCTGCCTTGCTTTCAAAGCCTCTTCGTTGCCTTCCCTTAATATATTTGTGGACGAGAGGTATCATTTAAAACTCTGCAGGTTTGTGAATTGCAGTGCCCCTGAGCTCCATTTTTCAACTCGCTTTTTTGGGAGCTGGCCGCAAAAGCGCAGGATTGCTTCAGGCCCTCTTCTGGTTCTGGGGGGCAGGCTGAGCTTGTGCTTAATTCTTCTTCCTGATGGGAAAATAGAGTGACCTGTGCCTGTCCCAACACCTAGAGCTAGTCTCTCATTCGTTCCCCCTCTTCCCGTTCATCCTCAGGACAAATTGCAACCTGTACGGAACAGGAGGGTAAAGGTGCTGATTCTCCAAGGAGGGAGATGGCTAGTAAATCGGCTGGAATGGCGAACCCGAGCAAAGGAGATGAGAAATGAGGTGCGTTTTAGAAACCTTTCCCGATCACACGGTGTACCATCTTCTGGGTTTCTCATGCCTGTTTTCGACGTAGGAAGATGCCCTTGAACCTGGAGATTTGGGACCCATGGGATGGGTACCATGCAGTATTACTTGAAAGGGTCTGCGTTGGCTCACCCAACCTCACCGAACCTCTCAGCCCCAAGAGTGTCCACCCTGATGTCTCAATCAGCTGTGGGTCTAGATATGGTCAATCCAGGTTGCATCACAGCCCCTGAACGAATTTTGTAAGAATTTCTCTCTCTTTCACTGTCTTTGTTTCACGGGTTTTGAAAAGTAATTTATTTTTATAATGGGGTTTAGCTGCTTTTCACGGCTGTGTTTATGCCGTTTTACACCCCCTTGACTCACTTACAGAGAGATATCAATACATAGGTTTGAAGATTCTTACTAGTCAGATATATTCTTGTGCGGTGAATAGGGGGTGTTGAGTCCAGTTCACTGAAAAAGGAATAGGTCTTGTCTCTTACATACTGGGTTTATGGAACGGTATCTGAGCTAATTTGAAACCCTTGTTTTATGCATCACCCCACCTCACCTTTCCCGTTCAGCAGCCATAGTGTGTTTTCTAAACGTGTGACTCTGTTCTGTTTTGTAATTCAGTTCAAGTGTAGCGGTTTTTACATTCCCTCTAGAAGTGATATCTTATGATAAGTGTCTTTTTCTGTGTGACTTATTTCACTTAGAATCGTCGTACCTAAATCCACTCATCGTGCTGCTACTAGCCTTATGACGTGGATTTCATGGCTGAGTGATATTCCATTGTACATGAGGACCCCAACTTCTTTATCCATTTTTCTCTTTCCTAGGATATTTAAGGTGTAATGAAGTGGGGGTTCTTGTCAACAGAGCAGCCCTAAACTTTGGGGTGCCTGTGTCTTGCTGATTTTTAGTTTTCCCAATTTATACGCCCATGAGTGGAAGTGCCCTATGCTCTCCAAGCTGTGTTTTTTAGATGTTTCAGAACACACCGTACACTTCTCCAGAGTGGCTGTTGGCAATTTACATCCCACCCATCAGCGTAGCAAGGCTCCCATTTCTCCATGGCCGGTCCTGCATTTCTGGTTTGGACACTTTTTTCCGCATGGCCCTTTTGCCCGCTGGGAAGCGAGACTTCTTTGGAGCGCTGATTGGCCTTTCCAGGTTGCTTGGTTGGCCAAAAAGGGCGTATGCGTTTTTTCCTGAATATATTCAGGAAAAAACGCATACGCCCTTTTTGGCCAAGGGCATCATTGTCCACGTTTTGCCGCTTTTCATGTGCTTTCAAGGCGATTCGAATCTACCTCCTGAAATCTGTTTCCTGCAATTCTGCCTTGCTTTCAAAGCCTCTTCGTTGCCTTCCCTTAATATATTTGTGGACGAGAGGTATCATTTAAAACTCTGCAGGTTTGTGAATTGCAGTGCCCCTGAGCTCCATTTTTCAACTCGCTTTTTTGGGAGCTGGCCGCAAAAGCGCAGGATTGCTTCAGGCCCTCTTCTGGTTCTGGGGGGCAGGCTGAGCTTGTGCTTAATTCTTCTTCCTGATGGGAAAATAGAGTGACCTGTGCCTGTCCCAACACCTAGAGCTAGTCTCTCATTGGTTCCCCCTCTTCCCGTTCATCCTCAGGACAAATTGCAACCTGTACGGAACAGGAGGTTAAAGGTGCTGATTCTCCAAGGAGGGAGATGGCTAGTAAATCGGCTGGAATGGCGAACCCGAGCAAAGGAGATGAGAAATGAGGTGCGTTTTAGAAACCTTTCCCGATCACACGGTGTACCATCTTCTGGGTTTCTCATGCCTGTTTTCGACGTAGGAAGATGCCCTTGAACCTGGAGATTTGGGACCCATGGGATGGGTACCATGCAGTATTACTTGAAAGGGTCTGCGTTGGCTCACCCAACCTCACCGAACCTCTCAGCCCCAAGAGTGTCCACCCTTATGTCTCAATCAGCTGTGGGTCTAGATATGGTCAATCCAGGTTGCATCACAGCCCCTGAACGAATTTTGTAAGAATTTCTCTCTCTTTCACTGTCTTTGTTTCACGGGTTTTGAAAAGTAATTTATTTTTATAATGGGGTTTAGCTGCTTTTCACGGCTGTGTTTATGCCGCTTTACACCCCCTTGACTCACTTACAGAGAGATATCAATACATAGGTTTGAAGATTCTTACTAGTCAGATATATTCTTGTGCGGTGAATAGGGGGTGTTGAGTCCAGTTCACTGAAAAAGGAATAGGTCTTGTCTCTTAAATATTGGGTTTATGGAACGGTATCTGAGCTAATTTGAAACCCTTGTTTTATGCATCACCCCACCTCACCTTTCCCGTTCAGCAGCCATAGTGTGTTTTCTAAACGTGTGACTCTGTTCTGTTTTGTAATTCAGTTCAAGTGTAGCGGTTTTTACATTCCCTCTAGAATTGATATCTTATGATAAGTGTCGTTTTCTGTGTGACTTATTTCACTTAGAATCGTCGTACCTAAATCCACTCATCGTGCTGCTACTAGCCTTATGACGTGGATTTCATGGCTGAGTGATATTCCATTGTACATGAGGACCCCAACTTCTTTATCCATTTTTCTCTTTCCTAGGATATTTAAGGTGTAATGAAGTGGGGGTTCTTGTCAACAGAGCAGCCCTAAACTTTGGGGTGCCTGTGTCTTGCTGATTTTTAGTTTTCCCAATTTATACGCCCATGAGTGGAAGTGCCCTATGCTCTCCAAGCTGTGTTTTTTAGATGTTTCAGAACACACCGTACACTTCTCCAGAGTGGCTGTTGGCAATTTACATCCCACCCATCAGCGTAGCAAGGCTCCCATTTCTCCATGGCCGGTCCTGCATTTCTGGTTTGGACACTTTTTTCCGCATGGCCCTTTTGCCCGCTGGGAAGCGAGACTTCTTTGGAGCGCTGATTGGCCTTTCCAGGTTGCTTGGTTGGCCAAAAAGGGCGTATGCGTTTTTTCCTGAATATATTCAGGAAAAAACGCATACGCCCTTTTTGGCCAAGGGCATCATTGTCCACGTTTTGCCGCTTTTCATGTGCTTTCAAGGCGATTCGAATCTACCTCCTGAAATCTGTTTCCTGCAATTCTGCCTTGCTTTCAAAGCCTCTTCGTTGCCTTCCCTTAATATATTTGTGGACGAGAGGTATCATTTAAAACTCTGCAGGTTTGTGAATTGCAGTGCCCCTGAGCTCCATTTTTCAACTCGCTTTTTTGGGAGCTGGCTGCAAAAGCGCAGGATTGCTTCAGGCCCTCTTCTGGTTCTGGGGGGCAGGCTGAGCTTGTGCTTAATTCTTCTTCCTGATGGGAAAATAGAGTGACCTGTGCCTGTCCCAACACCTGGAGCTAGTCTCTCATTGGTTCCCCCTCTTCCCGTTCATCCTCAGGACAAATTGCAACCTGTACGGAACAGGAGGTTAAAGGTGCTGATTCTCCAAGGAGGGAGATGGCTAGTAAATCGGCTGGAATGGCGAACCTGAGCAAAGGAGATGAGAAATGAGGTGCGTTTTAGAAACCTTTCCCGATCACACGGTGTACCATCTTCTGGGTTTCTCATGCCTGTTTTCGACGTAGGAAGATGCCCTTGAACCTGGAGATTTGGGACCCATGGGATGGGTACCATGCAGTATTACTTGAAAGGGTCTGCGTTGGCTCACCCAACCTCACCGAACCTCTCAGCCCCAAGAGTGTCCACCCTTATGTCTCAATCAGCTGTGGGTCTAGATATGGTCAATCCAGGTTGCATCACAGCCCCTGAACGAATTTTGTAAGAATTTCTCTCTCTTTCACTGTCTTTGTTTCACGGGTTTTGAAAAGTAATTTATTTTTATAATGGGGTTTAGCTGCTTTTCACGGCTGTGTTTATGCCGCTTTACACCCCCTTGACTCACTTACAGAGAGATATCAATACATAGGTTTGAAGATTCTTACTAGTCAGATATATTCTTGTGCGGTGAATAGGGGGTGTTGAGTCCAGTTCACTGAAAAAGGGATAGGTCTTGTCTCTTACATATTGGGTTTATGGAACGGTATCGGAGCTAATTTGAAACCCTTGTTTTATGCATCACCCCACCTCACCTTTCCCGTTCAGCAGCCATAGTGTGTTTTCTAAACGTGTGACTCTGTTCTGTTTTGTAATTCAGTTCAAGTGTAGCGGTTTTTACATTCCCTCTAGAAGTGATATCTTATGATAAGTGTCTTTTTCTGTGTGACTTATTTCACTTAGAATCGTCGTACCTAAATCCACTCATCGTGCTGCTACTAGCCTTATGACGTTGATTTCATGGCTGAGGGATATTCCATTGTACATGAGGACCCCAACTTCTTTATCCATTTTTCTCTTTCCTAGGATATTTAAGGTGTAATGAAGTGGGGGTTCTTGTCAACAGAGCAGCCCTAAACTTTGGGGTGCCTGTGTCTTGCTGATTTTTAGTTTTCCCAATTTATACGCCCATGAGTGGAAGTGCCCTATGCTCTCCAAGCTGTGTTTTTTAGATGTTTCAGAACACACCGTACACTTCTCCAGAGTGGCTGTTGGCAATTTACATCCCACCCATCAGCATAGCAAGGCTCCCATTTCTCCATGGCCGGTCCTGCATTTCTGGTTTGGACACTTTTTTCCGCATGGCCCTTTTGCCCGCTGGGAAGCGAGACTTCTTTGGAGCGCTGATTGGCCTTTCCAGGTTGCTTGGTTGGCCAAAAAGGGCGTATGCGTTTTTTCCTGAATATATTCAGGAAAAAACGCATACGCCCTTTTTGGCCAAGGGCATCATTGTCCACGTTTTGCCGCTTTTCATGTGCTTTCAAGGCGATTCGAATCTACCTCCTGAAATCTGTTTCCTGCAATTCTGCCTTGCTTTCAAAGCCTCTTCGTTGCCTTCCCTTAATATATTTGTGGACGAGAGGTATCATTTAAAACTCTGCAGGTTTGTGAATTGCAGTGCCCCTGAGCTCCATTTTTCAACTCGCTTTTTTGGGAGCTGGCCGCAAAAGCGCAGGATTGCTTCAGGCCCTCTTCTGGTTCTGGGGGCAGGCTGAGCTTGTGCTTAATTCTTCTTCCTGATGGGAAAATAGAGTGACCTGTGCCTGTCCCAACACCTAGAGCTAGTCTCTCATTGGTTCCCCCTCTTCCCGTTCATCCTCAGGACAAATTGCAACCTGTACGGAACAGGAGGTTAAAGGTGCTGATTCTCCAAGGAGGGAGATGGCTAGTAAATCGGCTGGAATGGCGAACCCGAGCAAAGGAGATGAGAAATGAGGTGCGTTTTAGAAACCTTTCCCGATCACACGGTGTACCATCTTCTGGGTTTCTCATGCCTGTTTTCGACGTAGGAAGATGCCCTTGAACCTGGAGATTTGGGACCCATGGGATGGGTACCATGCAGTATTACTTGAAAGGGTCTGCGTTGGCTCACCCAACCTCACCGAACCTCTCAGCCCCAAGAGTGTCCACCCTTATGTCTCAATCAGCTGTGGGTCTAGATATGGTCAATCCAGGTTGCATCACAGCCCCTGAACGAATTTTGTAAGAATTTCTCTCTCTTTCACTGTCTTTGTTTCACGGGTTTTGAAAAGTAATTTATTTTTATAATGGGGTTTAGCTGCTTTTCACGGCTGTGTTTATGCCGCTTTACACCCCCTTGACTCACTTACAGAGAGATATCAATACATAGGTTTGAAGATTCTTACTAGTCAGATATATTCTTGTGCGGTGAATAGGGGGTGTTGAGTCCAGTTCACTGAAAAAGGGATAGGTCTTGTCTCTTACATATTGGGTTTATGGAACGGTATCGGAGCTAATTTGAAACCCTTGTTTTATGCATCACCCCACCTCACCTTTCCCGTTCAGCAGCCATAGTGTGTTTTCTAAACGTGTGACTCTGTTCTGTTTTGTAATTCAGTTCAAGTGTAGCGGTTTTTACATTCCCTCTAGAAGTGATATCTTATGATAAGTGTCTTTTTCTGTGTGACTTATTTCACTTAGAATCGTCGTACCTAAATCCACTCATCGTGCTGCTACTAGCCTTATGACGTTGATTTCATGGCTGAGGGATATTCCATTGTACATGAGGACCCCAACTTCTTTATCCATTTTTCTCTTTCCTAGGATATTTAAGGTGTAATGAAGTGGGGGTTCTTGTCAACAGAGCAGCCCTAAACTTTGGGGTGCCTGTGTCTTTCTGATTTTTAGTTTTCCCAATTTATACGCCCATGAGTGGAAGTGCCCTATGCTCTCCAAGCTGTGTTTTTTAGATGTTTCAGAACACACCGTACACTTCTCCAGAGTGGCTGTTGGCAATTTACATCCCACCCATCAGCATAGCAAGGCTCCCATTTCTCCATGGCCGTCCTGCATTTCTGGTTTGGACACT
Source organism: Balaenoptera acutorostrata (assembly GCF_949987535.1). Taxonomy (NCBI): domain Eukaryota; kingdom Metazoa; phylum Chordata; class Mammalia; order Artiodactyla; family Balaenopteridae; genus Balaenoptera; species Balaenoptera acutorostrata. The sequence goes on from NW_026646280.1 coordinate 147,637, forward strand.
TTTTTCCGCATGGCCCTTTTGCCCGCTGGGAAGCGAGACTTCTTTGGAGCGCTGATTGGCCTTTCCAGGTTGCTTGGTTGGCCAAAAAGGGCGTATGCGTTTTTTCCTGAATATATTCAGGAAAAAACGCATACGCCCTTTTTGGCCAAGGGCATCATTGTCCACGTTTTGCCGCTTTTCATGTGCTTTCAAGGCGATTCGAATCTACCTCCTGAAATCTGTTTCCTGCAATTCTGCCTTGCTTTCAAAGCCTCTTCGTTGCCTTCCCTTAATATATTTGTGGACGAGAGGTATCATTTAAAACTCTGCAGGTTTGTGAATTGCAGTGCCCCTGAGCTCCATTTTTCAACTCGCTTTTTTGGGAGCTGGCCGCAAAAGCGCAGGATTGCTTCAGGCCCTCTTCTGGTTCTGGGGGGCAGGCTGAGCTTGTGCTTAATTCTTCTTCCTGATGGGAAAATAGAGTGACCTGTGCCTGTCCCAACACCTAGAGCTAGTCTCTCATTGGTTCCCCTCTTCCCGTTCATCCTCAGGACAAATTGCAACCTGTACGGAACAGGAGGTTAAAGGTGCTGATTCTCCAAGGAGGGAGATGGCTAGTAAATCGGCTGGAATGGCGAACCCGAGCAAAGGAGATGAGAAATGAGGTGCGTTTTAGAAACCTTTCCCGATCACACGGTGTACCATCTTCTGGGTTTCTCATGCCTGTTTTCGACGTAGGGAAGATGCCCTTGAACCTGGAGATTTGGGACCCATGGGATGGGTACCATGCAGTATTACTTGAAAGGGTCTGCGTTGGCTCACCCAACCTCACCGAACCTCTCAGCCCCAAGAGTGTCCACCCTTATGTCTCAATCAGCTGTGGGTCTAGATATGGTCAATCCAGGTTGCATCACAGCCCCTGAACGAATTTTGTAAGAATTTCTCTCTCTTTCACTGTCTTTGTTTCACGGGTTTTGAAAAGTAATTTATTTTTATAATGGGGTTTAGCTGCTTTTCACGGCTGTGTTTATGCCGCTTTACACCCCCTTGACTCACTTACAGAGAGATATCAATACATAGGTTTGAAGATTCTTACTAGTCAGATATATTCTTGTGCGGTGAATAGGGGGTGTTGAGTCCAGTTCACTGAAAAAGGAATAGGTCTTGTCTCTTACATATTGGGTTTATGGTACGGTATCTGAGCTAATTTGAAACCCTTGTTTTATGCATCACCCCACATCACCTTTCCCGTTCAGCAGCCATAGTGTGTTGCCTAAACGTGTGACTCTGTTCTGTTTTGTAATTCAGTTCAAGTGTAGCGGTTTTTACATTCCCTCTCGAAGTGATATCTTATGATAAGTGTCTTTTTCTGTGTGACTTATTTCACTTAGAATCGTCGTACCTAAATCCACTCATCGTGCTGCTACTAGCCTTATGACGTGGATTTCATGGCTGAGTGATATTCCATTGTACAGGAGGACCACAACTTCTTTATCCATTTTTCTCTTTCCTAGGATATTTAAGGTGTAATGAAGTGGGGGTTCTTGTCAACAGAGCAGCCCTAAACTTTGGGGTGCCTGTGTCTTGCTGATTTTTAGTTTTCCCAATTTATACACCCATGAGTGGAAGTGCCCTATGCTCTCCAAGCTGTGTTTTTTAGATGTTTCAGAACACACCGTACACTTCTCCAGAGTGGCTGTTGGCAATTTACATCCCACCCATCAGCGTAGCAAGGCTCCCATTTCTCCATGGCCGGTCCTGCATTTCTGGTTTGGACACTTTTTTCCGCATGGCCCTTTTGCCCGCTGGGAAGCGAGACTTCTTTGGAGCGCTGATTGGCCTTTCCAGGTTGCTTGGTTGGCCAAAAAGGGCGTATGTGTTTTTTCCTGAATATATTCAGGAAAAAACGCATACGCCCTTTTTGGCCAAGGGCATCATTGTCCACGTATTGCCGCTTTTCATGTGCTTTCAAGGCGATTCGAATCTACCTCCTGAAATCTGTTTCCTGCAATTCTGCCTTGCTTTCAAAGCCTCTTCGTTGCCTTCCCTTAATATATTTGTGGACGAGAGGTATCATTTAAAACTCTGCAGGTTTGTGAATTGCAGTGCCCCTGAGCTCCATTTTTCAACTCGCTTTTTTGGGAGCTGGCCGCAAAAGCGCAGGATTGCTTCAGGCCCTCTTCTGGTTCTGGGGGGCAGGCTGAGCTTGTGCTTAATTCTTCTTCCTGATGGGAAAATAGAGTGACCTGTGCCTGTCTCAACACCTAGAGCTAGTCTCTCATTGGTTCCCCCTCTTCCCGTTCATCCTCAGGACAAATTGCAACCTGTACGGAACAGGAGGTTAAAGGTGCTGATTCTCCAAGGAGGGAGATGGCTAGTAAATCGGCTGGAATGGCGAACCCGAGCAAAGGAGATGAGAAATGAGGTGCGTTTTAGAAACCTTTCCCGATCACACGGTGTACCATCTTCTGGGTTTCTCATGCCTGTTTTCGACGTAGGAAGATGCCCTTGAACCTGGAGATTTGGGACCCATGGGATGGGTACCATGCAGTATTACTTGAAAGGGTCTGCGTTGGCTCACCCAACCTCACCGAACCTCTCAGCCCCAAGAGTGTCCACCCTTATGTCTCAATCAGCTGTGGGTCTAGATATGGTCAATCCAGGTTGCATCACAGCCCCTGAACGAATTTTGTAAGAATTTCTCTCTCTTTCACTGTCTTTGTTTCACGGGTTTTGAAAAGTAATTTATTTTTATAATGGGGTTTAGCTGCTTTTCACGGCTGTGTTTATGCCGCTTTACACCCCCTTGACTCACTTACAGAGAGATATCAATACATAGGTTTGAAGATTCTTACTAGTCAGATATATTCTTGTGCGGTGAATAGGGGGTGTTGAGTCCAGTTCACTGAAAAAGGAATAGGTCTTGTCTCTTACATATTGGGTTTATGGAACGGTATCTGAGCTAATTTGAAACCCTTGTTTTATGCATCACCCCACCTCACCTTTCCCGTTCAGCAGCCATAGTGTGTTGCCTAAACGTGTGACTCTGTTCTGTTTTGTAATTCAGTTCAAGTGTAGCGGTTTTTACATTCCCTCTCGAAGTGATATCTTATGATAAGTGTCTTTTTCTGTGTGACTTATTTCACTTAGAATCGTCGTACCTAAATCCACTCATCGTGCTGCTACTAGCCTTATGACGTGGATTTCATGGCTGAGTGATATTCCATTGTACAGGAGGACCACAACTTCTTTATCCATTTTTCTCTTTCCTAGGATATTTAAGGTGTAATGAAGTGGGGGTTCTTGTCAACAGAGCAGCCCTAAACTTTGGGGTGCCTGTGTCTTTCTGATTTTTAGTTTTCCCAATTTATACGCCCATGAGTGGAAGTGCCCTATGCTCTCCAAGCTGTGTTTTTTAGATGTTTCAGAACACACCGTACACTTCTCCAGAGTGGCTGTTGGCAATTTACATCCCACCCATCAGCGTAGCAAGGCTCCCATTTCTCCATGGCCGGTCCTGCATTTCTGGTTTGGACACTTTTTTCCGCATGGCCCTTTTGCCCGCTGGGAAGCGAGACTTCTTTGGAGCGCTGATTGGCCTTTCCAGGTTGCTTGGTTGGCCAAAAAGGGCGTATGCGTTTTTTCCTGAATATATTCAGGAAAAAACGCATACGCCCTTTTTGGCCAAGGGCATCATTGTCCACGTTTTGCCGCTTTTCATGTGCTTTCAAGGCGATTCGAATCTACCTCCTGAAATCTGTTTCCTGCAATTCTGCCTTGCTTTCAAAGCCTCTTCGTTGCCTTCCCTTAATATATTTGTGGACGAGAGGTATCATTTAAAACTCTGCAGGTTTGTGAATTGCAGTGCCCCTGAGCTCCATTTTTCAACTCGCTTTTTTGGGAGTTGGCCGCAAAAGCGCAGGATTGCTTCAGGCCCTCTTCTGGTTCTGGGGGGCAGGCTGAGCTTGTGCTTAATTCTTCTTCCTGATGGGAAAATAGAGTGACCTGTGCCTGTCCCAACACCTAGAGCTAGTCTCTCATTGGTTCCCCCTCTTCCCGTTCATCCTCAGGACAAATTGCAACCTGTACGGAACAGGAGGTTAAAGGTGCTGATTCTCCAAGGAGGGAGATGGCTAGTAAATCGGCTGGAATGGCGAACCCGAGCAAAGGAGATGAGAAATGAGGTGCGTTTTAGAAACCTTTCCCGATCACACGGTGTACCATCTTCTGGGTTTCTCATGCCTGTTTTCGACGTAGGAAGATGCCCTTGAACCTGGAGATTTGGGACCCATGGGATGGGTACCATGCAGTATTACTTGAAAGGGTCTGCGTTGGCTCACCCAACCTCACCGAACCTCTCAGCCCCAAGAGTGTCCACCCTTATGTCTCAATCAGCTGTGGGTCTAGATATGGTCAATCCAGGTTGCATCACAGCCCCTGAACGAATTTTGTAAGAATTTCTCTCTCTTTCACTGTCTTTGTTTCACGGGTTTTGAAAAGTAATTTATTTTTATAATGGGGTTTAGCTGCTTTTCACGGCTGTGTTTATGCCGCTTTACACCCCCTTGACTCACTTACAGAGAGATATCAATACATAGGTTTGAAGATTCTTACTAGTCAGATATATTCTTGTGCGGTGAATAGGGGGTGTTGAGTCCAGTTCACTGAGCAAGGAATAGGTCTTGTCTCTTACATATTGGGTTTATGGAACGGTATCTGAGCTAATTTGAAACCCTTGTTTTATGCATCACCCCACCTCACCTTTCCCGTTGAGCAGCCATAGTGTGTTTTCTAAACGTGTGACTCTGTTCTGTTTTGTAATTCAGTTCAAGTGTAGCGGTTTTTACATTCCCTCTAGAAGTGATATCTTATGATAAGTGTCGTTTTCTGTGTGACTTATTTCACTTAGAATCGTCGTACCTAAATCCACTCATCGTGCTGCTACTAGCCTTATGACGTGGATTTCATGGCTGAGTGATATTCCATTGTACATGAGGACCACAACTTCTTTATCCATTTTTCTCTTTCCTAGGATATTTAAGGTGTAATGAAGTGGGGGTTCTTGTCAACAGAGCAGCCCTAAACTTTGGGGTGCCTGTGTCTTGCTGATTTTTAGTTTTCCCAATTTATACGCCCATGAGTGGAAGTGCCCTATGCTCTCCAAGCTGTGTTTTTTAGATGTTTCAGAACACACCGTACACTTCTCCAGAGTGGCTGTTGGCAATTTACATCCCACCCATCAGCGTAGCAAGGCTCCCATTTCTCCATGGCCGGTCCTGCATTTCTGGTTTGGACACTTTTTTCCGCATGGCCGTTTTGCCGCTGGGAAGCGAGACTTCTTTGGAGCGCTGATTGGCCTTTCCAGGTTGCTTGGTTGGCCAAAAAGGGCGTATGCGTTTTTTCCTGAATATATTCAGGAAAAAACGCATACGCCCTTTTTGGCCAAGGGCATCATTGTCCACGTTTTGCCGCTTTTCATGTGCTTTCAAGGCGATTCGAATCTACCTCCTGAAATCTGTTTCCTGCAATTCTGCCTTGCTTTCAAAGCCTCTTCGTTGCCTTCCCTTAATATATTTGTGGACGAGAGGTATCATTTAAAACTCTGCAGGTTTGTGAATTGCAGTGCCCCTGAGCTCCATTTTTCAACTCGCTTTTTTGGGAGCTGGCCGCAAAAGCGCAGGATTGCTTCAGGCCCTCTTCTGGTTCTGGGGGGCAGGCTGAGCTTGTGCTTAATTCTTCTTCCTGATGGGAAAATAGAGTGACCTGTGCCTGTCCCAACACCTAGAGCTAGTCTCTCATTGGTTCCCCCTCTTCCCGTTCATCCTCAGGACAAATTGCAACCTGTACGGAACAGGAGGTTAAAGGTGCTGATTCTCCAAGGAGGGAGATGGCTAGTAAATCGGCTGGAATGGCGAACCCGAGCAAAGGAGATGAGAAATGAGGTGCGTTTTAGAAACCTTTCCTGATCACACGGTGTACCATCTTCTGGGTTTCTCATGCCTGTTTTCGATGTAGGAAGATGCCCTTGAACCTGGAGATTTGGGACCCATGGGATGGGTACCATGCAGTATTACTTGAAAGGGTCTGCGTTGGCTCACCCAACCTCACCGAACCTCTCAGCCCCAAGAGTGTCCACCCTTATGTCTCAATCAGCTGTGGGTCTAGATATGGTCAATCCAGGTTGCATCACAGCCCCTGAACGAATTTTGTAAGAATTTCTCTCTCTTTCACTGTCTTTGTTTCAAGGGTTTTGAAAAGTAATTTATTTTTATAATGGGGTTTAGCTGCTTTTCACGGCTGTGTTTATGCCGCTTTACACCCCCTTGACTCACTTACAGAGAGATATCAATACATAGGTTTGAAGATTCTTACTAGTCAGATATATTCTTGTGCGGTGAATAGGGGGTGTTGAGTCCAGTTCACTGAAAAAGGAATAGGTCTTGTCTCTTACATATTGGGTTTATGGAACGGTATCTGAGCTAATTTGAAACCCTTGTTTTATTCATCACCCCACCTCACCTTTCCCGTTCAGCAGCCATAGTGTGTTTCCTAAACGTGTGACTCTGTTCTGTTTTGTAATTCAGTTCAAGTGTAGCGGTTTTTACATTCCCTCTCGAAGTGATATCTTATGATAAGTGTCTTTTTCTGTGTGACTTATTTCACTTAGAATCGTCGTACCTAAATCCACTCATCGTGCTGCTACTAGCCTTATGACGTGGATTTCATGGCTGAGTGATATTCCATTGTACAGGAGGACCACAACTTCTTTATCCATTTTTCTCTTTCCTAGGATATTTAAGGTGTAATGAAGTGGGGTTTCTTGTCAACAGAGCAGCCCTAAACTTTGGGGTGCCTGTGTCTTTCTGATTTTTAGTTTTCCCAATTTATACGCCCATGAGTGAAAGTGCCCTATGCTCTCCAAGCTGTGTTTTTTAGATGTTTCAGAACACACCGTACACTTCTCCAGAGTGGCTGTTGGCAATTTACATCCCACCCATCAGCGTAGCAAGGCTCCCATTTCTCCATGGCCGGTCCTGCATTTCTGGTTTGGACACTTTTTTCCGCATGGCCCTTTTGCCCGCTGGGAAGCGAGACTTCTTTGGAGCGCTGATTGGCCTTTCCAGGTTGCTTGGTTGGCCAAAAAGGGCGTATGCGTTTTTTCCTGAATATATTCAGGAAAAAACGCATACGCCCTTTTTGGCCAAGGGCATCATTGTCCACGTTTTGCCGCTTTTCATGTGCTTTCAAGGCGATTCGAATCTACCTCCTGAAATCTGTTTCCTGCAATTCTGCCTTGCTTTCAAAGCCTCTTCGTTGCCTTCCCTTAATATATTTGTGGACGAGAGGTATCATTTAAAACTCTGCAGGTTTGTGAATTGCAGTGCCCCTGAGCTCCATTTTTCAACTCGCTTTTTTGGGAGCTGGCTGCAAAAGCGCAGGATTGCTTCAGGCCCTCTTCTGGTTCTGGGGGGCAGGCTGAGCTTGTGCTTAATTCTTCTTCCTGATGGGAAAATAGAGTGACCTGTGCCTGTCCCAACACCTGGAGCTAGTCTCTCATTGGTTCCCCCTCTTCCCGTTCATCCTCAGGACAAATTGCAACCTGTACGGAACAGGAGGTTAAAGGTGCTGATTCTCCAAGGAGGGAGATGGCTAGTAAATCGGCTGGAATGGCGAACCCGAGCAAAGGAGATGAGAAATGAGGTGCGTTTTAGAAACCTTTCCCGATCACACGGTGTACCATCTTCTGGGTTTCTCATGCCTGTTTTCGACGTAGGAAGATGCCCTTAAACCTGGAGATTTGGGACCCATGGGATGGGTACCATGCAGTATTACTTGAAAGGGTCTGCGTTGGCTCACCCAACCTCACCGAACCTCTCAGCCCCAAGAGTGTCCACCCTTATGTCTCAATCAGCTGTGGGTCTAGATATGGTCAATCCAGGTTGCATCACAGCCCCTGAACGAATTTTGTAAGAATTTCTCTCTCTTTCACTGTCTTTGTTTCACGGGTTTTGAAAAGTAATTTATTTTTATAATGGGGTTTAGCTGCTTTTCACGGCTGTGTTTATGCCGCTTTACACCCCCTTGACTCACTTACAGAGAGATATCAATACATAGGTTTGAAGATTCTTACTAGTCAGATATATTCTTGTGCGGTGAATAGGGGGTGTTGAGTCCAGTTCACTGAAAAAGGGATAGGTCTTGTTTCTTACATATTGGGTTTATGGAACGGTATCTGAGCTAATTTGAAACCCTTGTTTTATGCATCACCCCACCTCACCTTTCCCGTTCAGCAGCCATAGTGTGTTTTCTAAACGTGTGACTCTGTTTTGTGTTGTAATTCAGTTCAAGTGTAGCGGTTTTTACATTCCCTCTAGAAGTGATATCTTATGATAAGTGGCTTTTTCTGTGTGACTTATTTCACTTAGAATCGTCGTACCTAAATCCACTCATCGTGCTGCTACTAGCCTTATGACGTGGATTTCATGGCTGAGTGATATTCCATTGTACATGAGGACCCCAACTTCTTTATCCATTTTTCTCTTTCCTAGGATATTTAAGGTGTAATGAAGTGGGGGTTCTTGTCAACAGAGCAGCCCTAAACTTTGGGGTGCCTGTGTCTTGCTGATTTTTAGTTTTCCCAATTTATACGCCCATGAGTGGAAGTGCCCTATGCTCTCCAAGCTGTGTTTTTTAGATGTTTCAGAACACACCGTACACTTCTCCAGAGTGGCTGTTGGCAATTTACATCCCACCCATCAGCGTAGCAAGGCTCCCATTTCTCCATGGCCGGTCCTGCATTTCTGGTTTGGACACTTTTTTCCGCATGGCCCTTTTGCCCGCTGGGAAGCGAGACTTCTTTGGAGCGCTGATTGGCCTTTCCAGGTTGCTTGGTTGGCCAAAAAGGGCGTATGCGTTTTTTCCTGAATATATTCAGGAAAAAACGCATACGCCCTTTTTGGCCAAGGGCATCATTGTCCACGTTTTGCCGCTTTTCATGTGCTTTCAAGGCGATTCGAATCTACCTCCTGAAATCTGTTTCCTGCAATTCTGCCTTGCTTTCAAAGCCTCTTCGTTGCCTTCCCTTAATATATTTGTGGACGAGAGGTATCATTTAAAACTCTGCAGGTTTGTGAATTGCAGTGCCCCTGAGCTCCATTTTTCAACTCGCTTTTTTGGGAGCTGGCCGCAAAAGCGCAGGATTGCTTCAGGCCCTCTTCTGGTTCTGGGGGGCAGGCTGAGCTTGTGCTTAATTCTTCTTCCTGATGGGAAAATAGAGTGACCTGTGCCTGTCCCAACACCTAGAGCTAGTCTCTCATTGGTTCCCCCTCTTCCCGTTCATCCTCAGGACAAATTGCAACCTGTACGGAACAGGAGGTTAAAGGTGCTGATTCTCCAAGGAGGGAGATGGCTAGTAAATCGGCTGGAATGGCGAACCCAAGCAAAGGAGATGAGAAATGAGGTGCGTTTTAGAAACCTTTCCTGATCACACGGTGTACCATCTTCTGGGTTTCTCATGCCTGTTTTCGACGTAGGAAGATGCCCTTGAACCTGGAGATTTGGGACCCATGGGATGGGTACCATGCAGTATTACTTGAAAGGGTCTGCGTTGGCTCACCCAACCTCACCGAACCTCTCAGCCCCAAGAGTGTCCACCCTTATGTCTCAATCAGCTGTGGGTCTAGATATGGTCAATCCAGGTTGCATCACAGCCCCTGAACGAATTTTGGAAGAATTTCTCTCTCTTTCACTGTCTTTGTTTCACGGGTTTTGAAAAGTAATTTATTTTTATAATGGGGTTTAGCTGCTTTTCACGGCTGTGTTTATGCCACTTTACACCCCCTTGACTCACTTACAGAGAGATATCAATACATAGGTTTGAAGATTCTTACTAGTCAGATATATTCTTGTGCGGTGAATAGGGGGTGTTGAGTCCAGTTCACTGAAAAAGGAATAGGTCTTGTCTCTTACATATTGGGTTTATGGAACGGTATCTGAGCTAATTTGAAACCCTTGTTTTATGCATCACCCCACCTCACCTTTCCCGTTCAGCAGCCGTAGTGTGTTTCCTAAACGTGTGACTCTGTTCTGTTTTGTAATTCAGTTCAAGTGTAGCGGTTTTTACATTCCCTCTAGAAGTGATATCTTATGATAAGTGTCTTTTTCTGTGTGACTTATTTCACTTAGAATCGTCGTACCTAAATCCACTCATCGTGCTGCTACTAGCCTTATGACGTTGATTTCATGGCTGAGTGATATTCCATTGTACATGAGGACCCCAACTTCTTTATCCATTTTTCTCTTTCCTAGGATATTGAAGGTGTAATGAAGTGGGGGTTCTTGTCAACAGAGCAGCCCTAAACTTTGGGGTGCCTGTGTCTTGCTGATTTTTAGTTTTCCCAATTTATACGCCCATGAGTGGAAGTGCCCTATGCTCTCCAAGCTGTGTTTTTTAGATGTTTCAGAACACACCGTACACTTCTCCAGAGTGGCTGTTGGCAATTTACATCCCACCCATCAGCGTAGCAAGGCTCCCATTTCTCCATGGCCGGTCCTGCATTTCTGGTTTGGACACTTTTTTCCGCATGGCCCTTTTGCCCGCTGGGAAGCGAGACTTCTTTGGAGCGCTGATTGGCCTTTCCAGGTTGCTTGGTTGGCCAAAAAGGGCGTATGCGTTTTTTCCTGAATATATTCAGGAAAAAACGCATACGCCCTTTTTGGCCAAGGGCATCATTGTCCACGTTTTGCCGCTTTTCATGTGCTTTCAAGGCGATTCGAATCTACCTCCTGAAATCTGTTTCCTGCAATTCTGCCTTGCTTTCAAAGCCTCTTCGTTGCCTTCCCTTAATATATTTGTGGACGAGAGGTATCATTTAAAACTCTGCAGGTTTGTGAATTGCAGTGCCCCTGAGCTCCATTTTTCAACTCGTTTTTTTGGGAGCTGGCCGCAAAAGCGCAGGATTGCTTCAGGCCCTCTTCTGGTTCTGGGGGGCAGGCTGAGCTTGTGCTTAATTCTTCTTCCTGATGGGAAAATAGAGTGACCTGTGCCTGTCTCAACACCTAGAGCTAGTCTCTCATTGGTTCCCCCTCTTCCCGTTCATCCTCAGGACAAATTGCAACCTGTACGGAACAGGAGGTTAAAGGTGCTGATTCTCCAAGGAGGGAGATGGCTAGTAAATCGGCTGGAATGGCGAACCCGAGCGAAGGAGATGAGAAATGAGGTGCGTTTTAGAAACCTTTCCCGATCACACGGTGTACCATCTTCTGGGTTTCTCATGCCTGTTTTCGACGTAGGAAGATGCCCTTGAACCTGGAGATTTGGGACCCATGGGATGGGTACCATGCAGTATTACTTGAAAGGGTCTGCGTTGGCTCACCCAACCTCACCGAACCTCTCAGCCCCAAGAGTGTCCACCCTTATGTCTCAATCAGCTGTGGGTCTAGATATGGTCAATCCAGGTTGCATCACAGCCCCTGAACGAATTTTGTAAGAATTTCTCTCTCTTTCACTGTCTTTGTTTCACGGGTTTTGAAAAGTAATTTATTTTTATAATGGGGTTTAGCTGCTTTTCACGGCTGTGTTTATGCCGCTTTACACCCCCTTGACTCACTTACAGAGAGATATCAATACATAGGTTTGAAGATTCTTCCTAGTCAGATATATTCTTGTGCGGTGAATAGGGGGTGTTGAGTCCAGTTCACTGAAAAAGGGATAGGTCTTGTCTCTTACATATTGGGTTTATGGAACGGTATCTGAGCTAATTTGAAACCCTTGTTTTATGCATCACCCCACCTCACCTTTCCCGTTCAGCAGCCGTAGTGTGTTTCCTAAACGTGTGACTCTGTTCTGTTTTGTAATTCAGTTCAAGTGTAGCGGTTTTTACATTCCCTCTAGAAGTGATATCTTATGATAAGTGTCTTTTTCTGTGTGACTTATTTCACTTAGAATCGTCGTACCTAAATCCACTCATCGTGCTGCTACTAGCCTTATGACGTTGATTTCATGGCTGAGTGATATTCCATTGTACATGAGGACCCCAACTTCTTTATCCATTTTTCTCTTTCCTAGGATATTTAAGGTGTAATGAAGTGGGGGTTCTTGTCAACAGAGCAGCCCTAAACTTTGGGGTGCCTGTGTCTTGCTGATTTTTAGTTTTCCCAATTTATACGCCCATGAGTGGAAGTGCCCTATGCTCTCCAAGCTGTGTTTTTTAGATGTTTCAGAACACACCGTACACTTCTCCAGAGTGGCTGTTGGCAATTTACATCCCACCCATCAGCGTAGCAAGGCTCCCATTTCTCCATGGCCGGTCCTGCATTTCTGGTTTGGACACTTTTTTCCGCATGGCCCTTTTGCCCGCTGGGAAGCGAGACTTCTTTGGAGCGCTGATTGGCCTTTCCAGGTTGCTTGGTTGGCCAAAAAGGGCGTATGCGTTTTTTCCTGAATATATTCAGGAAAAAACGCATACGCCCTTTTTGGCCAAGGGCATCATTGTCCACGTTTTGCCGCTTTTCATGTGCTTTCAAGGCGATTCGAATCTACCTCCTGAAATCTGTTTCCTGCAATTCTGCCTTGCTTTCAAAGCCTCTTCGTTGCCTTCCCTTAATATATTTGTGGACGAGAGGTATCATTTAAAACTCTGCAGGTTTGTGAATTGCAGTGCCCCTGAGCTCCATTTTTCAACTCGCTTTTTTGGGAGCTGGCCGCAAAAGCGCAGGATTGCTTCAGGCCCTCTTCTGGTTCTGGGGGGCCTGCTGAGCTTCTGCTTAATTCTTCTTCCTGATGGGAAAATAGAGTGACCTGTGCCTGTCCCAACACCTAGAGCTAGTCTCTCATTGGTTCCCCCTCTTCCCGTTCATCCTCAGGACAAATTGCAACCTGTACGGAACAGGAGGTTAAAGGTGCTGATTCTCCAAGGAGGGAGATGGCTAGTAAATCGGCTGGAATGGCGAACCCAAGCAAAGGAGATGAGAAATGAGGTGCGTTTTAGAAACCTTTCCTGATCACACGGTGTACCATCTTCTGGGTTTCTCATGCCTGTTTTCGACGTAGGAAGATGCCCTTGAACCTGGAGATTTGGGACCCATGGGATGGGTACCATGCAGTATTACTTGAAAGGGTCTGCGTTGGCTCACCCAACCTCACCGAACCTCTCAGCCCCAAGAGTGTCCACCCTTATGTCTCAATCAGCTGTGGGTCTAGATATGGTCAATCCAGGTTGCATCACAGCCCCTGAACGAATTTTGGAAGAATTTCTCTCTCTTTCACTGTCTTTGTTTCACGGGTTTTGAAAAGTAATTTATTTTTATAATGGGGTTTAGCTGCTTTTCACGGCTGTGTTTATGCCACTTTACACCCCCTTGACTCACTTACAGAGAGATATCAATACATAGGTTTGAAGATTCTTACTAGTCAGATATATTCTTGTGCGGTGAATAGGGGGTGTTGAGTCCAGTTCACTGAAAAAGGAATAGGTCTTGTCTCTTACATATTGGGTTTATGGAACGGTATCTGAGCTAATTTGAAACCCTTGTTTTATGCATCACCCCACCTCACCTTTCCCGTTCAGCAGCCGTAGTGTGTTTCCTAAACGTGTGACTCTGTTCTGTTTTGTAATTCAGTTCAAGTGTAGCGGTTTTTACATTCCCTCTAGAAGTGATATCTTATGATAAGTGTCTTTTTCTGTGTGACTTATTTCACTTAGAATCGTCGTACCTAAATCCACTCATCGTGCTGCTACTAGCCTTATGACGTTGATTTCATGGCTGAGTGATATTCCATTGTACATGAGGACCCCAACTTCTTTATCCATTTTTCTCTTTCCTAGGATATTGAAGGTGTAATGAAGTGGGGGTTCTTGTCAACAGAGCAGCCCTAAACTTTGGGGTGCCTGTGTCTTGCTGATTTTTAGTTTTCCCAATTTATACGCCCATGAGTGGAAGTGCCCTATGCTCTCCAAGCTGTGTTTTTTAGATGTTTCAGAACACACCGTACACTTCTCCAGAGTGGCTGTTGGCAATTTACATCCCACCCATCAGCGTAGCAAGGCTCCCATTTCTCCATGGCCGGTCCTGCATTTCTGGTTTGGACACTTTTTTCCGCATGGCCCTTTTGCCCGCTGGGAAGCGAGACTTCTTTGGAGCGCTGATTGGCCTTTCCAGGTTGCTTGGTTGGCCAAAAAGGGCGTATGCGTTTTTTCCTGAATATATTCAGGAAAAAACGCATACGCCCTTTTTGGCCAAGGGCATCACTGTCCACGTTTTGCCGCTTTTCATGTGCTTTCAAGGCGATTCGAATCTACCTCCTGAAATCTGTTTCCTGCAATTCTGCCTTGCTTTCAAAGCCTCTTCGTTGCCTTCCCTTAATATATTTGTGGACGAGAGGTATCATTTAAAACTCTGCAGGTTTGTGAATTGCAGTGCCCCTGAGCTCCATTTTTCAACTCGCTTTTTTGGGAGCTGGCCGCAAAAGCGCAGGATTGCTTCAGGCCCTCTTCTGGTTCTGGGGGGCAGGCTGAGCTTGTGCTTAATTCTTCTTCCTGATGGGAAAATAGAGTGACCTGTGCCTGTCTCAACACCTAGAGCTAGTCTCTCATTGGTTCCCCCTCTTCCCGTTCATCCTCAGGACAAATTGCAACCTGTACGGAACAGGAGGTTAAAGGTGCTGATTCTCCAAGGAGGGAGATGGCTAGTAAATCGGCTGGAATGGCGAACCCGAGCGAAGGAGATGAGAAATGAGGTGCGTTTTAGAAACCTTTCCCGATCACACGGTGTACCATCTTCTGGGTTTCTCATGCCTGTTTTCGACGTAGGAAGATGCCCTTGAACCTGGAGATTTGGGACCCATGGGATGGGTACCATGCAGTATTACTTGAAAGGGTCTGCGTTGGCTCACCCAACCTCACCGAACCTCTCAGCCCCAAGAGTGTCCACCCTTATGTCTCAATCAGCTGTGGGTCTAGATATGGTCAATCCAGGTTGCATCACAGCCCCTGAACGAATTTTGTAAGAATTTCTCTCTCTTTCACTGTCTTTGTTTCACGGGTTTTGAAAAGTAATTTATTTTTATAATGGGGTTTAGCTGCTTTTCACGGCTGTGTTTATGCCGCTTTACACCCCCTTGACTCACTTACAGAGAGATATCAATACATAGGTTTGAAGATTCTTCTTAGTCAGATATATTCTTGTGCGGTGAATAGGGGGTGTTGAGTCCAGTTCACTGAGCAAGGAATAGGTCTTGTCTCTTACATATTGGGTTTATGGAACGGTATCTGAGCTAATTTGAAACCCTTGTTTTATGCATCACCCCACCTCACCTTTCCCGTTCAGCAGCCGTAGTGTGTTTCCTAAACGTGTGACTCTGTTCTGTTTTGTAATTCAGTTCAAGTGTAGCGGTTTTTACATTCCCTCTAGAAGTGATATCTTATGATAAGTGTCTTTTTCTGTGTGACTTATTTCACTTAGAATCGTCGTACCTAAATCCACTCATCGTGCTGCTACTAGCCTTATGACGTTGATTTCATGGCTGAGTGATATTCCATTGTACATGAGGACCCCAACTTCTTTATCCATTTTTCTCTTTCCTAGGATATTTAAGGTGTAATGAAGTGGGGGTTCTTGTCAACAGAGCAGCCCTAAACTTTGGGGTGCCTGTGTCTTGCTGATTTTTAGTTTTCCCAATTTATACGCCCATGAGTGGAAGTGCCCTATGCTCTCCAAGCTGTGTTTTTTAGATGTTTCAGAACACACCGTACACTTCTCCAGAGTGGCTGTTGGCAATTTACATCCCACCCATCAGCGTAGCAAGGCTCCCATTTCTCCATGGCCGGTCCTGCATTTCTGGTTTGGACACTTTTTTCCGCATGGCCCTTTTGCCCGCTGGGAAGCGAGACTTCTTTGGAGCGCTGATTGGCCTTTCCAGGTTGCTTGGTTGGCCAAAAAGGGCGTATGCGTTTTTTCCTGAATATATTCAGGAAAAAACGCATACGCCCTTTTTGGCCAAGGGCATCATTGTCCACGTTTTGCCGCTTTTCATGTGCTTTCAAGGCGATTCGAATCTACCTCCTGAAATCTGTTTCCTGCAATTCTGCCTTGCTTTCAAAGCCTCTTCGTTGCCTTCCCTTAATATATTTGTGGACGAGAGGTATCATTTAAAACTCTGCAGGTTTGTGAATTGCAGTGCCCCTGAGCTCCATTTTTCAACTCGCTTTTTTGGGAGCTGGCCGCAAAAGCGCAGGATTGCTTCAGGCCCTCTTCTGGTTCTGGGGGGCAGGCTGAGCTTGTGCTTAATTCTTCTTCCTGATGGGAAAATAGAGTGACCTGTGCCTGTCCCAACACCTAGAGCTAGTCTCTCATTGGTTCCCCCTCTTCCCGTTCATCCTCAGGACAAATTGCAACCTGTACGGAACAGGAGGTTAAAGGTGCTGATTCTCCAAGGAGGGAGATGGCTAGTAAATCGGCTGGAATGGCGAACCCAAGCAAAGGAGATGAGAAATGAGGTGCGTTTTAGAAACCTTTCCTGATCACACGGTGTACCATCTTCTGGGTTTCTCATGCCTGTTTTCGACGTAGGAAGATGCCCTTGAACCTGGAGATTTGGGACCCATGGGATGGGTACCATGCAGTATTACTTGAAAGGGTCTGCGTTGGCTCACCCAACCTCACCGAACCTCTCAGCCCCAAGAGTGTCCACCCTTATGTCTCAATCAGCTGTGGGTCTAGATATGGTCAATCCAGGTTGCATCACAGCCCCTGAACGAATTTTGGAAGAATTTCTCTCTCTTTCACTGTCTTTGTTTCACGGGTTTTGAAAAGTAATTTATTTTTATAATGGGGTTTAGCTGCTTTTCACGGCTGTGTTTATGCCACTTTACACCCCCTTGACTCACTTACAGAGAGATATCAATACATAGGTTTGAAGATTCTTACTAGTCAGATATATTCTTGTGCGGTGAATAGGGGGTGTTGAGTCCAGTTCACTGAAAAAGGAATAGGTCTTGTCTCTTACATATTGGGTTTATGGAACGGTATCTGAGCTAATTTGAAACCCTTGTTTTATGCATCACCCCACCTCACCTTTCCCGTTCAGCAGCCGTAGTGTGTTTCCTAAACGTGTGACTCTGTTCTGTTTTGTAATTCAGTTCAAGTGTAGCGGTTTTTACATTCCCTCTAGAAGTGATATCTTATGATAAGTGTCTTTTTCTGTGTGACTTATTTCACTTAGAATCGTCGTACCTAAATCCACTCATCGTGCTGCTACTAGCCTTATGACGTTGATTTCATGGCTGAGTGATATTCCATTGTACATGAGGACCCCAACTTCTTTATCCATTTTTCTCTTTCCTAGGATATTGAAGGTGTAATGAAGTGGGGGTTCTTGTCAACAGAGCAGCCCTAAACTTTGGGGTGCCTGTGTCTTGCTGATTTTTAGTTTTCCCAATTTATACGCCCATGAGTGGAAGTGCCCTATGCTCTCCAAGCTGTGTTTTTTAGATGTTTCAGAACACACCGTACACTTCTCCAGAGTGGCTGTTGGCAATTTACATCCCACCCATCAGCGTAGCAAGGCTCCCATTTCTCCATGGCCGGTCCTGCATTTCTGGTTTGGACACTTTTTTCCGCATGGCCCTTTTGCCCGCTGGGAAGCGAGACTTCTTTGGAGCGCTGATTGGCCTTTCCAGGTTGCTTGGTTGGCCAAAAAGGGCGTATGCGTTTTTTCCTGAATATATTCAGGAAAAAACGCATACGCCCTTTTTGGCCAAGGGCATCACTGTCCACGTTTTGCCGCTTTTCATGTGCTTTCAAGGCGATTCGAATCTACCTCCTGAAATCTGTTTCCTGCAATTCTGCCTTGCTTTCAAAGCCTCTTCGTTGCCTTCCCTTAATATATTTGTGGACGAGAGGTATCATTTAAAACTCTGCAGGTTTGTGAATTGCAGTGCCCCTGAGCTCCATTTTTCAACTCGCTTTTTTGGGAGCTGGCCGCAAAAGCGCAGGATTGCTTCAGGCCCTCTTCTGGTTCTGGGGGGCAGGCTGAGCTTGTGCTTAATTCTTCTTCCTGATGGGAAAATAGAGTGACCTGTGCCTGTCTCAACACCTAGAGCTAGTCTCTCATTGGTTCCCCCTCTTCCCGTTCATCCTCAGGACAAATTGCAACCTGTACGGAACAGGAGGTTAAAGGTGCTGATTCTCCAAGGAGGGAGATGGCTAGTAAATCGGCTGGAATGGCGAACCCGAGCGAAGGAGATGAGAAATGAGGTGCGTTTTAGAAACCTTTCCCGATCACACGGTGTACCATCTTCTGGGTTTCTCATGCCTGTTTTCGACGTAGGAAGATGCCCTTGAACCTGGAGATTTGGGACCCATGGGATGGGTACCATGCAGTATTACTTGAAAGGGTCTGCGTTGGCTCACCCAACCTCACCGAACCTCTCAGCCCCAAGAGTGTCCACCCTTATGTCTCAATCAGCTGTGGGTCTAGATATGGTCAATCCAGGTTGCATCACAGCCCCTGAACGAATTTTGTAAGAATTTCTCTCTCTTTCACTGTCTTTGTTTCACGGGTTTTGAAAAGTAATTTATTTTTATAATGGGGTTTAGCTGCTTTTCACGGCTGTGTTTATGCCGCTTTACACCCCCTTGACTCACTTACAGAGAGATATCAATACATAGGTTTGAAGATTCTTCCTAGTCAGATATATTCTTGTGCGGTGAATAGGGGGTGTTGAGTCCAGTTCACTGAAAAAGGGATAGGTCTTGTCTCTTACATATTGGGTTTATGGAACGGTATCTGAGCTAATTTGAAACCCTTGTTTTATGCATCACCCCACCTCACCTTTCCCGTTCAGCAGCCGTAGTGTGTTTCCTAAACGTGTGACTCTGTTCTGTTTTGTAATTCAGTTCAAGTGTAGCGGTTTTTACATTCCCTCTAGAAGTGATATCTTATGATAAGTGTCTTTTTCTGTGTGACTTATTTCACTTAGAATCGTCGTACCTAAATCCACTCATCGTGCTGCTACTAGCCTTATGACGTTGATTTCATGGCTGAGTGATATTCCATTGTACATGAGGACCCCAACTTCTTTATCCATTTTTCTCTTTCCTAGGATATTTAAGGTGTAATGAAGTGGGGGTTCTTGTCAACAGAGCAGCCCTAAACTTTGGGGTGCCTGTGTCTTGCTGATTTTTAGTTTTCCCAATTTATACGCCCATGAGTGGAAGTGCCCTATGCTCTCCAAGCTGTGTTTTTTAGATGTTTCAGAACACACCGTACACTTCTCCAGAGTGGCTGTTGGCAATTTACATCCCACCCATCAGCGTAGCAAGGCTCCCATTTCTCCATGGCCGGTCCTGCATTTCTGGTTTGGACACTTTTTTCCGCATGGCCCTTTTGCCCGCTGGGAAGCGAGACTTCTTTGGAGCGCTGATTGGCCTTTCCAGGTTGCTTGGTTGGCCAAAAAGGGCGTATGCGTTTTTTCCTGAATATATTCAGGAAAAAACGCATACGCCCTTTTTGGCCAAGGGCATCATTGTCCACGTTTTGCCGCTTTTCATGTGCTTTCAAGGCGATTCGAATCTACCTCCTGAAATCTGTTTCCTGCAATTCTGCCTTGCTTTCAAAGCCTCTTCGTTGCCTTCCCTTAATATATTTGTGGACGAGAGGTATCATTTAAAACTCTGCAGGTTTGTGAATTGCAGTGCCCCTGAGCTCCATTTTTCAACTCGCTTTTTTGGGAGCTGGCCGCAAAAGCGCAGGATTGCTTCAGGCCCTCTTCTGGTTCTGGGGGGCAGGCTGAGCTTGTGCTTAATTCTTCTTCCTGATGGGAAAATAGAGTGACCTGTGCCTGTCCCAACACCTAGAGCTAGTCTCTCATTGGTTCCCCCTCTTCCCGTTCATCCTCAGGACAAATTGCAACCTGTACGGAACAGGAGGTTAAAGGTGCTGATTCTCCAAGGAGGGAGATGGCTAGTAAATCGGCTGGAATGGCGATCCCGAGCAAAGGAGATGAGAAATGAGGTGCGTTTTAGAAACCTTTCCCGATCACACGGTGTACCATCTTCTGGGTTTCTCATGCCTGTTTTCGATGTAGGAAGATGCCCTTGAACCTGGAGATTTGGGACCCATGGGATGGGTACCATGCAGTATTACTTGAAAGGGTCTGCGTTGGCTCACCCAACCTCACCGAACCTCTCAGCCCCAAGAGTGTCCACCCTGATGTCTCAATCAGCTGTGGGTCTAGATATGGTCAATCCAGGTTGCATCACAGCCCCTGAACGAATTTTGTAAGAATTTCTCTCTCTTTCACTGTCTTTGTTTCACGGGTTTTGAAAAGTAATTTATTTTTATAATGGGGTTTAGCTGCTTTTCACGGCTGTGTTTATGCCGCTTTACACCCCCTTGACTCACTCACAGAGAGATATCAATACATAGGTTTGAAGATTCTTACTAGTCAGATATATTCTTGTGCGGTGAATAGGGGGTGTTGAGTCCAGTTCACTGAAAAAGGAATAGGTCTTGTCTCTTACATATTGGGTTTATGGAACGGTATCTGAGCTAATTTGAAACCCTTGTTTTATGCATCACCCCACCTCACCTTTCCCGTTCAGCAGCCATAGTGTGTTTTCTAAACGTGTGACTCTGTTCTGTTTTGTAATTCAGTTCAAGTGTAGCGGTTTTTACATTCCCTCTAGAAGTGATATCTTATGATAAGTGTCTTTTTCTGTGTGACTTATTTCACTTAGAATCGTCGTACCTAAATCCACTCATCGTGCTGCTACTAGCCTTATGACGTTGATTTCATGGCTGAGTGATATTCCATTGTACATGAGGACCCCAACTTCTTTATCCATTTTTCTCTTTCCTAGGATATTTAAGGTGTAATGAAGTGGGGGTTCTTGTCAACAGAGCAGCCCTAAACTTTGGGGTGCCTGTGTCTTGCTGATTTTTAGTTTTCCCAATTTATACGCCCATGAGTGGAAGTGCCCTATGCTCTCCAAGCTGTGTTTTTTAGATGTTTCAGAACACACCGTACACTTCTCCAGAGTGGCTGTTGGCAATTTACATCCCACCCATCAGCGTAGCAAGGCTCCCATTTCTCCATGGCCGGTCCTGCATTTCTGGTTTGGACACTTTTTTCCGCATGGCCCTTTTGCCCGCTGGGAAGCGAGACTTCTTTGGAGCGCTGATTGGCCTTTCCAGGTTGCTTGGTTGGCCAAAAAGGGCGTATGCGTTTTTTCCTGAATATATTCAGGAAAAAACGCATACGCCCTTTTTGGCCAAGGGCATCATTGTCCACGTTTTGCCGCTTTTCATGTGCTTTCAAGGCGATTCGAATCTACCTCCTGAAATCTGTTTCCTGCAATTCTGCCTTGCTTTCAAAGCCTCTTCGTTGCCTTCCCTTAATATATTTGTGGACGAGAGGTATCATTTAAAACTCTGCAGGTTTGTGAATTGCAGTGCCCCTGAGCTCCATTTTTCAACTCGCTTTTTTGGGAGCTGGCCGCAAAAGCGCAGGATTGCTTCAGGCCCTCTTCTGGTTCTGGGGGGCAGGCTGAGCTTGTGCTTAATTCTTCTTCCTGATGGGAAAATAGAGTGACCTGTGCCTGTCTCAACACCTAGAGCTAGTCTCTCATTGGTTCCCCCTCTTCCCGTTCATCCTCAGGACAAATTGCAACCTGTACGGAACAGGAGGTTAAAGGTGCTGATTCTCCAAGGAGGGAGATGGCTAGTAAATCGGCTGGAATGGCGAACCCGAGCGAAGGAGATGAGAAATGAGGTGCGTTTTAGAAACCTTTCCCGATCACACGGTGTACCATCTTCTGGGTTTCTCATGCCTGTTTTCGACGTAGGAAGATGCCCTTGAACCTGGAGATTTGGGACCCATGGGATGGGTACCATGCAGTATTACTTGAAAGGGTCTGCGTTGGCTCACCCAACCTCACCGAACCTCTCAGCCCCAAGAGTGTCCACCCTTATGTCTCAATCAGCTGTGGGTCTAGATATGGTCAATCCAGGTTGCATCACAGCCCCTGAACGAATTTTGTAAGAATTTCTCTCTCTTTCACTGTCTTTGTTTCACGGGTTTTGAAAAGTAATTTATTTTTATAATGGGGTTTAGCTGCTTTTCACGGCTGTGTTTATGCCGCTTTACACCCCCTTGACTCACTTACAGAGAGATATCAATACATAGGTTTGAAGATTCTTCTTAGTCAGATATATTCTTGTGCGGTGAATAGGGGGTGTTGAGTCCAGTTCACTGAGCAAGGAATAGGTCTTGTCTCTTACATATTGGGTTTATGGAACGGTATCTGAGCTAATTTGAAACCCTTGTTTTATGCATCACCCCACCTCACCTTTCCCGTTCAGCAGCCGTAGTGTGTTTCCTAAACGTGTGACTCTGTTCTGTTTTGTAATTCAGTTCAAGTGTAGCGGTTTTTACATTCCCTCTAGAAGTGATATCTTATGATAAGTGTCTTTTTCTGTGTGACTTATTTCACTTAGAATCGTCGTACCTAAATCCACTCATCGTGCTGCTACTAGCCTTATGACGTTGATTTCATGGCTGAGTGATATTCCATTGTACATGAGGACCCCAACTTCTTTATCCATTTTTCTCTTTCCTAGGATATTTAAGGTGTAATGAAGTGGGGGTTCTTGTCAACAGAGCAGCCCTAAACTTTGGGGTGCCTGTGTCTTGCTGATTTTTAGTTTTCCCAATTTATACGCCCATGAGTGGAAGTGCCCTATGCTCTCCAAGCTGTGTTTTTTAGATGTTTCAGAACACACCGTACACTTCTCCAGAGTGGCTGTTGGCAATTTACATCCCACCCATCAGCGTAGCAAGGCTCCCATTTCTCCATGGCCGGTCCTGCATTTCTGGTTTGGACACTTTTTTCCGCATGGCCCTTTTGCCCGCTGGGAAGCGAGACTTCTTTGGAGCGCTGATTGGCCTTTCCAGGTTGCTTGGTTGGCCAAAAAGGGCGTATGCGTTTTTTCCTGAATATATTCAGGAAAAAACGCATACGCCCTTTTTGGCCAAGGGCATCATTGTCCACGTTTTGCCGCTTTTCATGTGCTTTCAAGGCGATTCGAATCTACCTCCTGAAATCTGTTTCCTGCAATTCTGCCTTGCTTTCAAAGCCTCTTCGTTGCCTTCCCTTAATATATTTGTGGACGAGAGGTATCATTTAAAACTCTGCAGGTTTGTGAATTGCAGTGCCCCTGAGCTCCATTTTTCAACTCGCTTTTTTGGGAGCTGGCCGCAAAAGCGCAGGATTGCTTCAGGCCCTCTTCTGGTTCTGGGGGGCAGGCTGAGCTTGTGCTTAATTCTTCTTCCTGATGGGAAAATAGAGTGACCTGTGCCTGTCCCAACACCTAGAGCTAGTCTCTCATTGGTTCCCCCTCTTCCCGTTCATCCTCAGGACAAATTGCAACCTGTACGGAACAGGAGGTTAAAGGTGCTGATTCTCCAAGGAGGGAGATGGCTAGTAAATCGGCTGGAATGGCGAACCCAAGCAAAGGAGATGAGAAATGAGGTGCGTTTTAGAAACCTTTCCTGATCACACGGTGTACCATCTTCTGGGTTTCTCATGCCTGTTTTCGACGTAGGAAGATGCCCTTGAACCTGGAGATTTGGGACCCATGGGATGGGTACCATGCAGTATTACTTGAAAGGGTCTGCGTTGGCTCACCCAACCTCACCGAACCTCTCAGCCCCAAGAGTGTCCACCCTTATGTCTCAATCAGCTGTGGGTCTAGATATGGTCAATCCAGGTTGCATCACAGCCCCTGAACGAATTTTGGAAGAATTTCTCTCTCTTTCACTGTCTTTGTTTCACGGGTTTTGAAAAGTAATTTATTTTTATAATGGGGTTTAGCTGCTTTTCACGGCTGTGTTTATGCCACTTTACACCCCCTTGACTCACTTACAGAGAGATATCAATACATAGGTTTGAAGATTCTTACTAGTCAGATATATTCTTGTGCGGTGAATAGGGGGTGTTGAGTCCAGTTCACTGAAAAAGGAATAGGTCTTGTCTCTTACATATTGGGTTTATGGAACGGTATCTGAGCTAATTTGAAACCCTTGTTTTATGCATCACCCCACCTCACCTTTCCCGTTCAGCAGCCGTAGTGTGTTTCCTAAACGTGTGACTCTGTTCTGTTTTGTAATTCAGTTCAAGTGTAGCGGTTTTTACATTCCCTCTAGAAGTGATATCTTATGATAAGTGTCTTTTTCTGTGTGACTTATTTCACTTAGAATCGTCGTACCTAAATCCACTCATCGTGCTGCTACTAGCCTTATGACGTTGATTTCATGGCTGAGTGATATTCCATTGTACATGAGGACCCCAACTTCTTTATCCATTTTTCTCTTTCCTAGGATATTTAAGGTGTAATGAAGTGGGGGTTCTTGTCAACAGAGCAGCCCTAAACTTTGGGGTGCCTGTGTCTTGCTGATTTTTAGTTTTCCCAATTTATACGCCCATGAGTGGAAGTGCCCTATGCTCTCCAAGCTGTGTTTTTTAGATGTTTCAGAACACACCGTACACTTCTCCAGAGTGGCTGTTGGCAATTTACATCCCACCCATCAGCGTAGCAAGGCTCCCATTTCTCCATGGCCGGTCCTGCATTTCTGGTTTGGACACTTTTTTCCGCATGGCCCTTTTGCCCGCTGGGAAGCGAGACTTCTTTGGAGCGCTGATTGGCCTTTCCAGGTTGCTTGGTTGGCCAAAAAGGGCGTATGCGTTTTTTCCTGAATATATTCAGGAAAAAACGCATACGCCCTTTTTGGCCAAGGGCATCATTGTCCACGTTTTGCCGCTTTTCATGTGCTTTCAAGGCGATTCGAATCTACCTCCTGAAATCTGTTTCCTGCAATTCTGCCTTGCTTTCAAAGCCTCTTCGTTGCCTTCCCTTAATATATTTGTGGACGAGAGGTATCATTTAAAACTCTGCAGGTTTGTGAATTGCAGTGCCCCTGAGCTCCATTTTTCAACTCGCTTTTTTGGGAGCTGGCCGCAAAAGCGCAGGATTGCTTCAGGCCCTCTTCTGGTTCTGGGGGGCAGGCTGAGCTTGTGCTTAATTCTTCTTCCTGATGGGAAAATAGAGTGACCTGTGCCTGTCTCAACACCTAGAGCTAGTCTCTCATTGGTTCCCCCTCTTCCCGTTCATCCTCAGGACAAATTGCAACCTGTACGGAACAGGAGGTTAAAGGTGCTGATTCTCCAAGGAGGGAGATGGCTAGTAAATCGGCTGGAATGGCGAACCCGAGCGAAGGAGATGAGAAATGAGGTGCGTTTTAGAAACCTTTCCCGATCACACGGTGTACCATCTTCTGGGTTTCTCATGCCTGTTTTCGACGTAGGAAGATGCCCTTGAACCTGGAGATTTGGGACCCATGGGATGGGTACAATGCAGTATTACTTGAAAGGGTCTGCGTTGGCTCACCCAACCTCACCGAACCTCTCAGCCCCAAGAGTGTCCACCCTTATGTCTCAATCAGCTGTGGGTCTAGATATGGTCAATCCAGGTTGCATCACAGCCCCTGAACGAATTTTGGAAGAATTTCTCTCTCTTTCACTGTCTTTGTTTCACGGGTTTTGAAAAGTAATTTATTTTTATAATGGGGTTTAGCTGCTTTTCACGGCTGTGTTTATGCCGCTTTACACCCCCTTGACTCACTTACAGAGAGATATCAATACATAGGTTTGAAGATTCTTACTAGTCAGATATATTCTTGTGCGGTGAATAGGGGGTGTTGAGTCCAGTTCACTGAGCAAGGAATAGGTCTTGTCTCTTACATATTGGGTTTATGGAACGGTATCTGAGCTAATTTGAAACCCTTGTTTTATGCATCACCCCACCTCACCTTTCCCGTTCAGCAGCCGTAGTGTGTTTCCTAAACGTGTGACTCTGTTCTGTTTTGTAATTCAGTTCAAGTGTAGCGGTTTTTACATTCCCTCTAGAAGTGATATCTTATGATAAGTGTCTTTTTCTGTGTGACTTATTTCACTTAGAATCGTCGTACCTAAATCCACTCATCGTGCTGCTACTAGCCTTATGACGTTGATTTCATGGCTGAGTGATATTCCATTGTACATGAGGACCCCAACTTCTTTATCCATTTTTCTCCTTCCTAGGATATTGAAGGTGTAATGAAGTGGGGGTTCTTGTCAACAGAGCAGCCCTAAACTTTGGGGTGCCTGTGTCTTGCTGATTTTTAGTTTTCCCAATTTATACGCCCATGAGTGGAAGTGCCCTATGCTCTCCAAGCTGTGTTTTTTAGATGTATCCGAACACACCGTACACTTCTCCAGAGTGGCTGTTGGCAATTTACATCCCACCCATCAGCGTAGCAAGGCTCCCATTTCTCCATGGCCGGTCCTGCATTTCTGGTTTGGAGACTGTTTTCCGCATGGCCCTTTTGCCCGCTGGGAAGCGAGACTTCTTTGGAGCGCTGATTGGCCTTTCCAGGTTGCTTGGTTGGCCAAAAAGGGCGTATGCGTTTTTTCCTGAATATATTCAGGAAAAAACGCATACGCCCTTTTTGGCCAAGGGCATCATTGTCCACGTTTTGCCGCTTTTCATGTGCTTTCAAGGTGATTCGAATCTACGTCCTGAAATCTGTTTCCTGCAATTCTGCCTTGCTTTCAAGGCCTCTTCGTTGCCTTCCCTTAATATATTTGTGGACAAGAGGTATCATTTAAAACTCTGCAGGTTTGTGAATTGCAGTGCCCCTGAGCTCCATTTTTCAACTCGCTTTTTTGGGAGCTGGCCGCAAAAGCGCAGGATTGCTTCAGGCCCTCTTCTGGTTCTGGGGGGCAGGCTGAGCTTGTGCTTAATTCTTCTTCCTGATGGGAAAATAGAGTGACCTGTGCCTGTCCCAACCCCTGGAGCTTGTCTCTCATTGGTTCCCCCTCTTCCCGTTCATCCTCAGGACTAATTGCAACCTGTACGGAACAGGAGGGTAAAGGTGCTGATTCTCCAAGGAGGGAGATGGCTAGTAAATCGGCTGGAATGGCGAACCCGAGCAAAGGAGATGAGAAATGAGGTGCGTTTTAGAAACCTTTCCCGATCACATGGTGTACCATCTTCTGGGTTTCTCATGCCTGTTTTCGACGTAGGAAGATGCCCTTGAACCTGGAGATTTGGGACCCATGGGATGGGTACCATGCAGTATTACTTGAAAGGGTCTGCGTTGGCTCACCCAACCTCACCGAACCTCTCAGCCCCAAGAGTGTCCACCCTTATGTCTCAATCAGCTGTGGGTCTAGATATGGTCAATCCAGGTTGCATCACAGCCCCTGAACGAATTTTGTAAGAATTTCTCTCTCTTTCACTGTCTTTGTTTCACGGGTTTTGAAAAGTAATTTATTTTTATAATGGGGTTTAGCTGCTTTTCACGGCTGTGTTTATGCCGCTTTACACCCCCTTGACTCACTTACAGAGAGATATCAATACATAGGTTTGAAGATTCTTACTAGTCAGATATATTCTTGTGCGGTGAATAGGGGGTGTTGAGTCCAGTTCACTGAAAAAGGAATAGGTCTTGTCTCTTACATTTGGGTTTATGGAACGGTATCTGAGCTAATTTGAAACCCTTGTTTTATGCATCACCCCACCTCACCTTTCCCGTTCAGCAGCCGTAGTGTGTTTCCTAAACGTGTGACTCTGTTCTGTTTTGTAATTCAGTTCAAGTGTAGCGGTTTTTACATTCCCTCTAGAAGTGATATCTTATGATAAGTGTCTTTTTCTGTGTGACTTATTTCACTTAGAATCGTCGTACCTAAATCCACTCATCGTGCTGCTACTAGCCTTATGACGTTGATTTCATGGCTGAGTGATATTCCATTGTACATGAGGACCACAACTTCTTTATCCACTTTTTTTTTCCTAGGATATTTAAGGTGTAATGAAGTGGGGGTTCTTGTCAACAGAGCAGCCCTAAACTTTGGGGTGCCTGTGTCTTGCTGATTTTTAGTTTTCCCAATTTATACGCCCATGAGTGGAAGTGCCCTATGCTCTCCAAGCTGTGTTTTTTAGATGTTTCAGAACACACCGTACACTTCTCCAGAGTGGCTGTTGGCAATTTACATCCCACCCATCAGCGTAGCAAGGCTCCCATTTCTCCATGGCCGGTCCTGCATTTCTGGTTTGGACACTTTTTTCCGCATGGCCCTTTTGCCCGCTGGGAAGCGAGACTTCTTTGGAGCGCTGATTGGCCTTTCCAGGTTGCTTGGTTGGCCAAAAAGGGCGTATGCGTTTTTTCCTGAATATATTCAGGAAAAAACGCATACGCCCTTTTTGGCCAAGGGCATCATTGTCCACGTTTTGCCGCTTTTCATGTGCTTTCAAGGCGATTCGAATCTACCTCCTGAAATCTGTTTCCTGCAATTCTGCCTTGCTTTCAAAGCCTCTTCGTTGCCTTCCCTTAATATATTTGTGGACGAGAGGTATCATTTAAAACTCTGCAGGTTTGTGAATTGCAGTGCCCCTGAGCTCCATTTTTCAACTCGCTTTTTTGGGAGCTGACCGCAAAAGCGCAGGATTGCTTCAGGCCCTCTTCTGGTTCTGGGGGGCAGGCTGAGCTTGTGCTTAATTCTTCTTCCTGATGGGAAAATAGAGTGACCTGTGCCTGTCCCAACACCTAGAGCTAGTCTCTCATTGGTTCCCCCTCTTCCCGTTCATCCTCAGGACAAATTGCAACCTGTACGGAACAGGAGGTTAAAGGTGCTGATTCTCCAAGGAGGGAGATGGCTAGTAAATCGGCTGGAATGGCGAACCCAAGCAAAGGAGATGAGAAATGAGGTGCGTTTTAGAAACCTTTCCTGATCACACGGTGTACCATCTTCTGGGTTTCTCATGCCTGTTTTCGACGTAGGAAGATGCCCTTGAACCTGGAGATTTGGGACCCATGGGATGGGTACCATGCAGTATTACTTGAAAGGGTCTGCGTTGGCTCACCCAACCTCACCGAACCTCTCAGCCCCAAGTGTGTCCACCCTTATGTCTCAATCAGCTGTGGGTCTAGATATGGTCAATCCAGGTTGCATCACAGCCCCTGAACGAATTTTGGAAGAATTTCTCTCTCTTTCACTGTCTTTGTTTCACGGGTTTTGAAAAGTAATTTATTTTTATAATGGGGTTTAGCTGCTTTTCACGGCTGTGTTTATGCCACTTTACACCCCCTTGACTCACTTACAGAGAGATATCAATACATAGGTTTGAAGATTCTTACTAGTCAGATATATTCTTGTGCGGTGAATAGGGGGTGTTGAGTCCAGTTCACTGAAAAAGGAATAGGTCTTGTCTCTTACATTTTGGGTTTATGGAACGGTATCTGAGCTAATTTGAAACCCTTGTTTTATGCATCACCCCACCTCACCTTTCCCGTTCAGCAGCCGTAGTGTGTTTCCTAAACGTGTGACTCTGTTCTGTTTTGTAATTCAGTTCAAGTGTAGCGGTTTTTACATTCCCTCTAGAAGTGATATCTTATGATAAGTGTCTTTTTCTGTGTGACTTATTTCACTTAGAATCGTCGTACCTAAATCCACTCATCGTGCTGCTACTAGCCTTATGACGTTGATTTCATGGCTGAGTGATATTCCATTGTACATGAGGACCCCAACTTCTTTATCCATTTTTCTCTTTCCTAGGATATTGAAGGTGTAATGAAGTGGGGGTTCTTGTCAACAGAGCAGCCCTAAACTTTGGGGTGCCTGTGTCTTGCTGATTTTTAGTTTTCCCAATTTATACGCCCATGAGTGGAAGTGCCCTATGCTCTCCAAGCTGTGTTTTTTAGATGTTTCAGAACACACCGTACACTTCTCCAGAGTGGCTGTTGGCAATTTACATCCCACCCATCAGCGTAGCAAGGCTCCCATTTCTCCATGGCCGGTCCTGCATTTCTGGTTTGGACACTTTTTTCCGCATGGCCCTTTTGCCCGCTGGGAAGCGAGACTTCTTTGGAGCGCTGATTGGCCTTTCCAGGTTGCTTGGTTGGCCAAAAAGGGCGTATGCGTTTTTTCCTGAATATATTCAGGAAAAAACGCATACGCCCTTTTTGGCCAAGGGCATCATTGTCCACGTTTTGCCGCTTTTCATGTGCTTTCAAGGCGATTCGAATCTACCTCCTGAAATCTGTTTCCTGCAATTCTGCCTTGCTTTCAAAGCCTCTTCGTTGCCTTCCCTTAATATATTTGTGGACGAGAGGTATCATTTAAAACTCTGCAGGTTTGTGAATTGCAGTGCCCCTGAGCTCCATTTTTCAACTCGCTTTTTTGGGAGCTGACCGCAAAAGCGCAGGATTGCTTCAGGCCCTCTTCTGGTTCTGGGGGGCAGGCTGAGCTTGTGCTTAATTCTTCTTCCTGATGGGAAAATAGAGTGACCTGTGCCTGTCCCAACACCTAGAGCTAGTCTCTCATTGGTTCCCCCTCTTCCCGTTCATCCTCAGGACAAATTGCAACCTGTACGGAACAGGAGGTTAAAGGTGCTGATTCTCCAAGGAGGGAGATGGCTAGTAAATCGGCTGGAATGGCGAACCCAAGCAAAGGAGATGAGAAATGAGGTGCGTTTTAGAAACCTTTCCTGATCACACGGTGTACCATCTTCTGGGTTTCTCATGCCTGTTTTCGACGTAGGAAGATGCCCTTGAACCTGGAGATTTGGGACCCATGGGATGGGTACCATGCAGTATTACTTGAAAGGGTCTGCGTTGGCTCACCCAACCTCACCGAACCTCTCAGCCCCAAGTGTGTCCACCCTTATGTCTCAATCAGCTGTGGGTCTAGATATGGTCAATCCAGGTTGCATCACAGCCCCTGAACGAATTTTGGAAGAATTTCTCTCTCTTTCACTGTCTTTGTTTCACGGGTTTTGAAAAGTAATTTATTTTTATAATGGGGTTTAGCTGCTTTTCACGGCTGTGTTTATGCCACTTTACACCCCCTTGACTCACTTACAGAGAGATATCAATACATAGGTTTGAAGATTCTTACTAGTCAGATATATTCTTGTGCGGTGAATAGGGGGTGTTGAGTCCAGTTCACTGAAAAAGGAATAGGTCTTGTCTCTTACATTTTGGGTTTATGGAACGGTATCTGAGCTAATTTGAAACCCTTGTTTTATGCATCACCCCACCTCACCTTTCCCGTTCAGCAGCCGTAGTGTGTTTCCTAAACGTGTGACTCTGTTCTGTTTTGTAATTCAGTTCAAGTGTAGCGGTTTTTACATTCCCTCTAGAAGTGATATCTTATGATAAGTGTCTTTTTCTGTGTGACTTATTTCACTTAGAATCGTCGTACCTAAATCCACTCATCGTGCTGCTACTAGCCTTATGACGTTGATTTCATGGCTGAGTGATATTCCATTGTACATGAGGACCCCAACTTCTTTATCCATTTTTCTCTTTCCTAGGATATTGAAGGTGTAATGAAGTGGGGGTTCTTGTCAACAGAGCAGCCCTAAACTTTGGGGTGCCTGTGTCTTGCTGATTTTTAGTTTTCCCAATTTATACGCCCATGAGTGGAAGTGCCCTATGCTCTCCAAGCTGTGTTTTTTAGATGTTTCAGAACACACCGTACACTTCTCCAGAGTGGCTGTTGGCAATTTACATCCCACCCATCAGCGTAGCAAGGCTCCCATTTCTCCATGGCCGGTCCTGCATTTCTGGTTTGGACACTTTTTTCCGCATGGCCCTTTTGCCCGCTGGGAAGCGAGACTTCTTTGGAGCGCTGATTGGCCTTTCCAGGTTGCTTGGTTGGCCAAAAAGGGCGTATGCGTTTTTTCCTGAATATATTCAGGAAAAAACGCATACGCCCTTTTTGGCCAAGGGCATCATTGTCCACGTTTTGCCGCTTTTCATGTGCTTTCAAGGCGATTCAAATCTACCTCCTGAAATCTGTTTCCTGCAATTCTGCCTTGCTTTCAAAGCCTCTTCGTTGCCTTCCCTTAATATATTTGTGGACGAGAGGTATCATTTAAAACTCTGCAGGTTTGTGAATTGCAGTGTCCCTGAGCTCCATTTTTCAACTCGCTTTTTTGGGAGCTGGCCGCAAAAGCGCAGGATTGCTTCAGGCCCTCTTCTGGTTCTGGGGGGCAGGCTGAGCTTGTGCTTAATTCTTCTTCCTGATGGGAAAATAGAGTGACCTGTGCCTGTCTCAACACCTAGAGCTAGTCTCTCATTGGTTCCCCCTCTTCCCGTTCATCCTCAGGACAAATTGCAACCTGTACGGAACAGGAGGTTAAAGGTGCTGATTCTCCAAGGAGGGAGATGGCTAGTAAATCGGCTGGAATGGCGAACCCGAGCAAAGGAGATGAGAAATGAGGTGCGTTTTAGAAACCTTTCCCGATCACACGGTGTACCATCTTCTGGGTTTCTCATTCCTGTTTTCGACGTAGGAAGATGCCCTTGAACCTGGAGATTTGGGACCCATGGGATGGGTACCATGCAGTATTACTTGAAAGGGTCTGCGTTGGCTCACCCAACCTCACCGAACCTCTCAGCCCCAAGAGTGTCCACCCTTATGTCTCAATCAGCTGTGGGTCTAGATATGGTCAATCCAGGTTGCATCACAGCCCCTGAACGAATTTTGTAAGAATTTCTCTCTCTTTCACTGTCTTTGTTTCACGGGTTTTGAAAAGTAATTTATTTTTATAATGGGGTTTAGCTGCTTTTCACGGCTGTGTTTATGCCGCTTTACACCCCCTTGACTCACTTACAGAGAGATATCAATACATAGGTTTGAAGATTCTTACTAGTCAGATATATTCTTGTGCGGTGAATAGGGGGTGTTGAGTCCAGTTCACTGAAAAAGGAATAGGTCTTGTCTCTTACATATTGGGTTTATGGAACGGTATCTGAGCTAATTTGAAACCCTTGTTTTATGCATCACCCCACCTCACCTTTCCCGTTCAGCAGCCATAGTGTGTTTTCTAAACGTGTGACTCTGTTCTGTTTTGTAATTCAGTTCAAGTGTAGCGGTTTTTACATTCCCTCTAGAAGTGATATCTTATGATAAGTGTCTTTTTCTGTGTGACTTATTTCACTTAGAATCGTCGTACCTAAATCCACTCATCGTGCTGCTACTAGCCTTATGACGTTGATTTCATGGCTGAGTGATATTCCATTGTACATGAGGACCCCAACTTCTTTATCCATTTTTCTCTTTCCTAGGATATTTAAGGTGTAATGAAGTGGGGGTTCTTGTCAACAGAGCAGCCCTAAACTTTGGGGTGCCTGTGTCTTGCTGATTTTTAGTTTTCCCAATTTATACGCCCATGAGTGGAAGTGCCCTATGCTCTCCAAGCTGTGTTTTTTAGATGTTTCAGAACACACCGTACACTTCTCCAGAGTGGCTGTTGGCAATTTACATCCCACCCATCAGCGTAGCAAGGCTCCCATTTCTCCATGGCCGGTCCTGCATTTCTGGTTTGGACACTTTTTTCCGCATGGCCCTTTTGCCCGCTGGGAAGCGAGACTTCTTTGGAGCGCTGATTGGCCTTTCCAGGTTGCTTGGTTGGCCAAAAAGGGCGTATGCGTTTTTTCCTGAATATATTCAGGAAAAAACGCATACGCCCTTTTTGGCCAAGGGCATCATTGTCCACGTTTTGCCGCTTTTCATGTGCTTTCAAGGCGATTCGAATCTACCTCCTGAAATCTGTTTCCTGCAATTCTGCCTTGCTTTCAAAGCCTCTTCGTTGCCTTCCCTTAATATATTTGTGGACGAGAGGTATCATTTAAAACTCTGCAGGTTTGTGAATTGCAGTGCCCCTGAGCTCCATTTTTCAACTCGCTTTTTTGGGAGCTGGCCGCAAAAGCGCAGGATTGCTTCAGGCCCTCTTCTGGTTCTGGGGGGCAGGCTGAGCTTGTGCTTAATTCTTCTTCCTGATGGGAAAATAGAGTGACCTGTGCCTGTCCCAACACCTAGAGCTAGTCTCTCATTGGTTCCCCCTCTTCCCGTTCATCCTCAGGACAAATTGCAACCTGTACGGAACAGGAGGTTAAAGGTGCTGATTCTCCAAGGAGGGAGATGGCTAGTAAATCGGCTGGAATGGCGAACCCAAGCAAAGGAGATGAGAAATGAGGTGCGTTTTAGAAACCTTTCCTGATCACACGGTGTACCATCTTCTGGGTTTCTCATGCCTGTTTTCGACGTAGGAAGATGCCCTTGAACCTGGAGATTTGGGACCCATGGGATGGGTACCATGCAGTATTACTTGAAAGGGTCTGCGTTGGCTCACCCAACCTCACCGAACCTCTCAGCCCCAAGAGTGTCCACCCTTATGTCTCAATCAGCTGTGGGTCTAGATATGGTCAATCCAGGTTGCATCACAGCCCCTGAACGAATTTTGGAAGAATTTCTCTCTCTTTCACTGTCTTTGTTTCACGGGTTTTGAAAAGTAATTTATTTTTATAATGGGGTTTAGCTGCTTTTCACGGCTGTGTTTATGCCGCTTTACACCCCCTTGACTCACTTACAGAGAGATATCAATACATAGGTTTGAAGATTCTTACTAGTCAGATATATTCTTCTGCGGTGAATAGGGGGTGTTGAGTCCAGTTCACTGAAAAAGGAATAGGTCTTGTCTCTTACATATTGGGTTTATGGAACGGTATCTGAGCTAATTTGAAACCCTTGTTTTATGCATCACCCCACCTCACCTTTCCCGTTCAGCAGCCGTAGTGTGTTTCCTAAACGTGTGACTCTGTTCTGTTTTGTAATTCAGTTCAAGTGTAGCGGTTTTTACATTCCCTCTAGAAGTGATATCTTATGATAAGTGTCTTTTTCTGTGTGACTTATTTCACTTAGAATCGTCGTACCTAAATCCACTCATCGTGCTGCTACTAGCCTTATGACGTTGATTTCATGGCTGAGTGATATTCCATTGTACATGAGGACCCCAACTTCTTTATCCATTTTTCTCTTTCCTAGGATATTGAAGGTGTAATGAAGTGGGGGTTCTTGTCAACAGAGCAGCCCTAAACTTTGGGGTGCCTGTGTCTTGCTGATTTTT